>NW_024524489.1:8696688-8963038 GCF_017590135.1 Pyrgilauda ruficollis | reverse complement strand
TCCCTGCAGGGGACAGGGAGGGGACACATGTGTGCTGCCAGGTCCGTGGGGTGAGGCTGGGCTTGGACCTGTGGCTGTCTCCTGGTGGGTGGCTGACGGCCACAGGGCTCGGGCCCAGCCCTGACTGGAGCTGGTGGCCACGGCAGGCACTACCTGGGGGACCGGCTCCTGACACAAGGGCCATCTTGGCTGGAAGGAGGCATCGTGGAGCAGATCGGGCTGTGCTTCCCCAGCCGCTTTCCCCAAGATATGCTGAGCAACTTGGCTGAGTCGGAGGAGCTCCAGCGGCAGTTCTGCCTCTTCCAGCTGCAGGAGCAGGACAAGCGGCTGCTGGAGCTGGACACGGGCCCGGATGAGGTGAGCGGGATGGGGGCGTGGGGAGGCTGGAGGCTGCCGGCTTTCCTGGTGGGATCCCGGAGCCTGACTTGAGCTGCCCTCGTGCCCCTGTGCCCAGGTGCTGGGACCAGCCGCAGTGGCAGACGTGCCAGAGGTGAAGGTGCTGGCCCTGTCCCCGCGCTGCTGGCCCGTTTCCCCGCTCTGTTACATGGAGAACCCTGGGAGGTTTTTCCCGGCGGTGCTGAGCTCCCCACTGGATGAGTTTGCTGACTTCTGCCGGCAGAGTGAGTGCTGTGGCCGGGGGTGTGCCCAGACCCTCGAGGGCAGCTCAGGCACAAGTGGTGGTGGGCTGGGAGTGCCTGGCAGGGCTGGTCCCCGTCCCTGTCCCTGACACTGTCCCCGGCAGGCCAGAGCCAGCTGGGCTGGGAGTGCACGAAGCCCCGTCGGCTGCAGTGGACGTGGCTGGGCCACGCCGAGCTGCAGTATGGAGACTGCGTCCTGCACGTGTCCACGCTGCAGATGTACATCCTGCTGTGCTTCAACAGCGCCCAGGTAGGGGCTGGAGCCATGGTGGGGCCAGGGAGGCGGTGGAGGCTGGGGCGTGGCAGGGCCGTGTCCTCCCTTGCCTTCATGTTGGATCTCCAGCGGTGTTTGGGGCACGGGACCCCGTTCTTAGGCAGGGCCAGTGACTCTTGGCCATTGCCCTCCCACCCCGTGCTGCAGGAGGTGGCTGTGGAGGCCCTGCTGCAGGCTACGGGGCTCCCTGCTGACCTGGTGCACCACGCACTGACCCCGCTGACCCACGGCCAGGGCGTCCTGGTGGGGAGCTGCACTCCAGGGGGTGAGCACGGGGCTGGGGCACCCAGGGCAGGGGCTGGGCAGGGGGTGCTGGGCTTAGGGTGCAGGAGCTGGTAGGGCTGGTCAGGGGGCTGGGTCCACGTGTTGGTGCTCGGGGCACAGGTGTGTGTGTCAGGGTGGGGCCTGAGGCCAGTGCAGGGCTGGGGGTGATGTGTGGGGTGGGGCTGGGGACATGCAGGGGGCCTGGGTCAGCATGGCTGGGTGGGTGGGTCTTGGTCCCTGTGTGGGCTTGGGCCAGGGCCGTGTGTGTGGCTGTGGCTTGGGGCCACACGTGGGGGACAGGGCTGGGGTGGCCAGCGGTGCAGGCAGCCGCAGGAGGCCCAGCTTGTGTCCCCAGCCACACGTGGCTTCCTTCAGGGCCCAGCTCCAGCTTGGCTGAGCCTGGCTTGGGGCTGGCTCCAGGTGCACTGCGGCTGAACCAGGCAGCCCTGGCCCAGAGCTCCGGCCGCCAGCTGAGGCTGCTGCCCCAGCAGCGCTACCTGCGGACAGAGAGGGCCGAGGTGAGCGCCCTGGAAAGGAAGAGGAACGTCCTGTGCTGCCTCATCACCCGCATCCTCAAGGTGGAGAAGCAGCTGCACATCGACAACCTGGTGTTCAGGGTACGGGGGTGCAGGGGGCACAGGGGGCACAGGAGCTGCCTGGGGGCTGCAGCCACTGCACTGGGGCTCTCTTGCTGCCTTAGGTGATCGATGCCTGTCAGAAGGGCGAGTTGGGCCCAGGGGTGCAGTTCCTGAGCTTCTGCTGCCACAGCGTGGACGTGCTGTCCTGCATCCTGCACCTGCTGAACCAGGGCTATCTCCGGCGCCAGGAGGGGAGGCCTCATGTCTTGGAATACATCTCTGCTGAATCCTCAGCACCTCTTGGCGGCCAAGCACAGATGACTTTCCAGTGCAGGCCAGCCCAGGCATCTCTGGAGGAGGACAGCAGAGACAGCCTGCACTGGTAAGCGTGCATGTCACCAGGTGTGGAGGGGTGTGCATTTCCACCCTGTGTGATCATGGCACATTTCTCCATGTCAGGCGGAATCCTGGCACAGACAGGGTGGAAGAATATCTCATGGCAATGCTGCAGGTGCCAATGGGGCACACGCTCAGTCCAGAGGAGGCAAAGCTGCTCATGAACCAGACAGTACAGCAGGTCCAGGATACTCTGAGCATACCAGATGATGTTTCTCGGCACCTCCTCATGCACTGTAGGTGGAATGTGGATTTCCTGATCCAGTGCTATGTGGAGAACCGTGAGGCCCTGCTCATCTCCTCAGGGCTGCAAGTGCAGGATGTCCAGCCTCCCCCAAGCCCTGGAACCCACTGCCCAGTCTGTGTGAACCAGCTGTGTCCCACTGAGAAGCCACCAACCCTTTGCTGCATGCACTACTGTTGCAAGGTGAAGGTCCTGGGGCCTTTGGTTCCTGCTACTTGACAGGGAATTGCTGCTGTCTACTTGGAGCAGCTGTTCTTTGTCTGAAGTTGTTATTAGGGGATTTTTCAGAACTTGTGCATTCTCTTAGCTCACTTCTTTGTTGTGATGCTTGACTCCCTGGTTTGTGTATTCCCACTTTTGTGCTTTGGGGTAGTGATCTGTGGGTTTTTGTGCACCCTCTGCTGGCTGGGGAGGGCTTCCAGGGTCACACAGCCCTGCTTAGGCCTGATCTCTGCTCTTGTGCCCTGCCAGCCCTGTTGGAGGGAGTATCTCACAACTCGCATTGAGCAGAACATGGTTGTCAACTGCACCTGTCCCATATCCGAGTGCCGTGCTCAGCCCACCACAGCCTTCATCTACTCCATCGTGTCCTCCGAGGAGATCATAGCCAAGGTGAAGCAGGAGGGGTGGCTGCTGGCTGTCCAAGCTCTCTTACATTTTGGTCAGCACTATCAGATAATTTTGCTGCTGCTTTTCCCCTTCCTGTTACCACGACTGGCAGTGTGATAATGGTGGCCAGCCAGATTTTGTCTGTTTTCTCTGATTATGGTCAATACCAGCTGTTCAGGAAAGCATAACGTCAACAAAAGAACACAGTGGTGTTTCCTCTAAATATATCTCTAGCAAGCAACATTTTAGGGACATCATTAGATCAGGGCTAGATGAGAGCCATGGTAGCAGCTCATGACAAGTATCCTCTACTGGTGTGCTGGAAGAAATTTAATAATAATAATAATAATACTAATACTAATAATAATAATAATAATAGTATTAAGGCCAAATGAAAACATGAGCAATTTCATTTTACTGCTGCATCAGTGACCCCTCTGTCCTTTCTCTTCCATCGGTCTCTGGCTTTGAGCAGTTCAGGTTTTTGTGAAGATGGCAGGAATTACCACATCAGACTTAATTTTCACTCTGAGTCTGTGTGAGTCTACAGACTTATCTGAACCAGGCTTTCTGAGCTCTGCTTACCTTACTCCTTGGTCATCAGGCTACAGCAATAGATGCTTGTTCTAAAGCAGAAGCTACTTTTTCTGTTTTTTCAGTTTTTAGGGCTGAATGCCTTCCCCACCGAATGGCAGAGCTGTAGCTGTCACATGACAGACTCTTTTTGTTAACTGCTGGGTAGAACAGTCTCTTTTCCCCTGCTCTGTTGTTTGACAGTTGTATCTTTTGGCTTGTTTTTTGTAGAAAGTGTTTGGAGAATTAATGCGTATATCTGGACAGTCAGTCCTTACTGCTTTTGCAAATCCCATAGTCACACCTGTCTGAAAGCAGGATTTAGTAGCCTGTTGCTGTGACTGTTTTATAAAAAGAAATAATTATTGCAGGTTGACATAAATAGCAGGTAATTTTAACAAGTTGCTCTGATGCTCTCACTGAAATGTTATGTTTTCCTTTTGATCAGTAAGTGGTGTGGCTGGAGTGTTAATGTCTGATGCAGAGTCACACATACAGTCATAGAATATTTTGGGTTGCAGTAATCTGTGGAGGTCTCTGGTCCAATCCTGAGCTCAAAATAACTAGATTATTGTACGAAGATCTAATGCTGGAATTATATTTAAACATAAGAAAACTGTTTGTTGGGGTTGGGGTTTTTTTCCCAATAGTAAGGGTAGTGACACATGGTGTCACCCACTGCATGGTACCAGTTTGGGCAGAGAGGTTTCTAGTTTCTGTGCTTTGGTATATTCAAAATCCAACTGGACACAATCCTGAGCAATCCTGATTTAAGAGAGGTTGAACTAGGTTTTATTTCCAGAAATGCTTTCCAACCACAGCAATTCTATGAAATGCAACAGCTTCCAGGTATGGCATGGTGGGGATAGAAAAATGAACACAAAAGGGTAAACTGACTGAGTGCTGTTTTATTGTGAGCAGTTTGGTGAGATGCAGAGCCCAGAGCACCAGACACTGCTTTTAAGGCCTGACCATGCAGCTTCTCAGGCTTAAATCTCTTTCCTGGCTTCCCATTACAGTATGAAAAAGCCCTCCTCAGACGCTATGTTGAGTGTTGCTCCAACCTGACATGGTGCACCAACCCTCAGGGCTGTGATCAGATCCTCCTTAAAGATGGACTTGGTTATGGAGCAGCCTGTTCCAAGTGCTCCTGGATATCCTGCTTCAACTGCAACTTCCCAGAGGTGAGGCTGAGCTGGATCACAGGCTGTACTGTCTTAGGTTTGGCGCACACCCTTGTGCTTTTCTGTGGTTGACTGATTGCCTTTCTCTATCTCTCAGGCCCATTATCCTGCCAGCTGCAGCCACATGTCTCGGTGGGTGGATGATGATGGATACTATGAGGGAATGACAAGTGAAGCCCAAAGCAAACACCTGGCTAAGCTCATTTCGAAGCACTGCCCAAACTGCCAGGCTCAGATAGAGAAAAATGAGGGGTGCCTGCAGTGAGTACACAATTTTGTTTGTTACTGTGTTTGTGACTGAGTGGCACAGTCCCTGGTTGTGGTGTAGGGAAGCACTGCCAGGAACTGTGTGCAAGTTGCTGTCAGGACTGAGCAATTCCCATTGTCCTTCTGCAGTATGACATGTGCAAAGTGTAATCATGGCTTCTGCTGGCGCTGCCTCAAGCCCTGGAGGCCGAATCACAAGGATTATTACAACTGCTCTGCTATGGTGAGTGGTTTGCTGTATCTCCTTGGTTCATGTTTGTGTTCAGAGACCCCTGTAGCCTCTCAGAGATGGTAAGGATCTCCACTTAGGCCCTTTACTCTAGACTTTGTGAATTTGCCAGTAATACTGGCATTTCCATGTAGCCCTGGTACTCGAGGGAAATTGCTAAAAGTTCCTGTACCTTTCCTTTCAGGTGAGTAAAGCAGCTTGGCAGGAGAAGCGTTTCCAGGATTACAATGAGAGATGCACCTTTCATCACCACGCAAGGGTAAGGCCTCCTCCTTCCTTTGCAGATGCTGACTGCTGCTCAGCCCTGGTGAGCAGGGCACTTTCTGTTGTGTCAGTGTCTTCTCTGCTTAGAATCAGGCTTCACATCCCGGCTGGGATCACTGGATCATCATTTTGCCCTGGCTCTGACATTAAGGAGCAGTCCTTGGCTGCTTTCTCTCTTTCAGTCTGTTGTGGAAACTGAGCACCTGATTTGTGGTGTTGAGGGGCTCAGAGTGGTGCAGGAGTTGGAAGCAATGATGACTGAAGGCTGAGCTCTGCTCAGAACTGAGGTGCTGTAAAAGGTTGAAGTGATGGCACAGTAGAAGTGTCATAGTTGGATGCATTAAATGCTCTTCTGCTGCTTGCATCTTCTGGGATGGCACTTCAGAATGCTTAGCAATTATTTGTGTGGAAGGTGCTGTTTTTTCAATCTTGTGGAGCTTGACAGTGACATTGACTTTTTTCTCCCCCTCCTTTGGTTTTTGCAGGAATTTGCTGTAAGTCTGAGGAACAGCATTTCTTCCATCAGAGAGATGCCAAAAATTAGGAACTTGACCTTTGTTCTTGATGCCTGCAAAGTGCTAGAACAGGCACGGAAGGTAAGGCTGGATAATATAGTCTTGCTGAGGTTTAGACTTAATTCTGCTGGTGTGAGGAGACACCAACCTTGTTCTCCAAAAAAGAGAAGACGGAGAAAGCTTGAGGGGAGGATTAGCATCAGGACAGGGGAAGAGCTCATGTCTGCCCTTCCCTGCTTTGAGTCTGAGTTGAGCTCTGTTTCCAGTGTTCCTGACAGTAAGGTCACAGGATTTGGAGCTCAGCCCAAGTTGACACCATAGAATCAACACAAAGTCAATATTTAGGGTTTTCGTCCACTGGGTTTGGTCCATTCCTATTAGAAATGCCCAGTGAAGGTACTTTGAAAATTCTCCTGATGCTGTGTTGCAGTCAAGAAGTTCCTCTTGATGCTCGTGTTAGGATTTTCTTCTCTTAACTTCATTTCATGAACTATGGATATTTTGGAAGCAGTGAGTTATCCACTGCATGTCCTCATAGCCACACTAAAAAGGATTTGTGGTGCAGCCACTGTGTGTGTGCAGTAAGCCTGTGACATCTTAGGTCTGCAATGCCTGCTCTGTCCTGAAACATCGGCAGGTGGGAATTTTCTTTGCAGTGCTGACTTTGCATATACACCTTGGTTTTGCAGGTAGGCTTGATTTTGAGAGAGGCATGTGGGACAAGGGTGCCTGACCCTATTTTGTCTTCTCAGTGTAGTAGCCCCTGATATTTCTGGGGTACATATCACTGTTGCTTGTTGCTGCTGCTGCTGAGTTTTCTGGCTCATTTATTTAAATAGAAACAGTGATCTCATTCCCTGCTGGGTGCCTATATGGCTTTAGGGGTCATTAATTCATAACTGGAGTTTACCACTTGTTGAAATGCCTTTGTTGTGGGCTCTTGGTGCTGTACAGCACCATGCCTGCTTCCCTTTGGGCTCCATTCTCTTTGTTCACTGCCACTTTTGTTCAGCCTGGGCTGCCCAGCATTGCCTAGTCCTGTGTGCTGATGGGTTTGACTCTTTGCCCACTGGTCAGTCACACTTGTTATGCATTTACAGTCTGTGTTCTTGTGGTGGTTTGCAGGTGGGAAAAATCAGTTATTTCAGACTTTAATATAAAATAATTGCACATTCATTTCCAATCCTACCAGTAGCTTGAGCACTGCTGTCACTTGTCATAATGGGTCACTGGGCTATGGCCACAGGCCAGAGGCCACTGATAATATTGAGGTCTGGAGGGGATTGATGCTGCTTCCTTCTTGCCCACTCTGAAGCTGAAAGAGGGTGCTTAACAAGATGATGTGTACTTTTCCAGGTGCTGGCCTACTCCTGTGTGTACAGCTACTATAACCAGGACACTGAGAGCATGGATATTGTGGAACAGCAGACTGAGAGCCTGGAGCTGCTCACTAATGCTCTGCAGATCCTTCTGGGTAAGTCCTGCAGCCTCCTTGAAGTTGTGACTAGCATTTCTAGCTGTAGTCAAAGAGCAGCAGCTCAGTAGTGGGGCATATATACCAACACCCAGCTGGCCTCACTTCTCCCAGTCCAGTCCTTGCCTGCTTGATGTCATTTCTGAGGAAGTCCACTGGAGCAGTTTGGCTGCCAGTGGAGATTGATGCAGTAATGAGCAACACGTTCTGTTTGAAAGAGGAATTTGCACAGGAGGTCTAAGCAGCTATGGCTGGCTTAATAACCAGAGCCAAGGACTTGGTCTCTATTCAGGAGTGTGGGATGCAGCATGACTTTGTTGGCCTTGAATTGCAGAGGAAACCCTGCTGCAGTACCAGGACCTGGCCACTTCTCTTCAGCTCCTGAAAGCAGAGCACTTCCACACGGGTTTGGAGTTGGTGCGGCAGATCAAGGAGCGTCTCTTTGCAATTCTCTGGCACTCCACACAGGTGAAGGCCACGTGGCTGTTTGTGGCTTGTCTTGCTCTGGTCTGATTTGACTGTGAGCAAACTAAAGGGCTTGATCAGCTGAGGGGATAGACTCAGGGTTGTGTGTGTGCAGGGTAGGGGTTTGTGGTGCAAAATACACCCCGAATTACATAGTGTTTGTGTCTCTTTTGGCTGTTCTTTGCTGCTAACAGGATTTCCATGTTGGGCTCCAGACTGCAGGAGATGCTGTTCAGAGAAAGTTGAAACTTGCAAATGTGCCTGCTTCAGCCCTTGCATGTACAGGGTGAGTTTTCTTAGTGGGGTAACAGGGAAAGGTGAGTGACTGCAGACAAAAAGCAGGTGAGCAGAGTTTTCTTCTGTGCTCACTGACATACAAAAGAGTGAATTGCAAACACTGATTACTTGCATCCTGTTTTGTGGTTTTGTGGTTTCCCCCTGAGGTAGCAATTTAAGTGATGTAGTGGTGTAGGAAAACGAGCAAAACCTCTGTTTGTATGCAGCTATGATCAAGAAAACTCCATCACTGGCACACTCAGCTATGGAAGTTGCTCTCCCTGGACTCTCTTGAGTTTCTTTGGCTGGGGATGCTGAGACAATGACAGTAGGGTGTTGTGGGGCTGGGTCCCAGCTGATGCTCACAGCAGAGACTCTGCTTTTATGCTCTTCTCAACAGGCAAAAACGCATCCTCCTGTGTGACTCCCCCAACACAGATGAAGGTGGCAAGGAGGTTGAAGATGAGGAATATGATCCACAGTGGCAGGAAGACTATGATGATGATGATGATGACGACCTTGATGAAGACAACTTCATGATTGATAATGATTCAGATTGTGATTCTTACTTTGATGATAATGATAGCTATCGTAGCTAACACTAGAAGCGTTCTGTCACCTAGCCTTGCCACCTTGGACCTCTGCCTCTATTTTTTGTCAACCAGTTTGTGTTACTGTTTTTCCTCAAAGGCAGGGAGGAGCTCTCAGATGGAACAAAATATTTCCTCTGGGAGGTTTCTTGCTCAGTGACTCTTGAATGTGCAGGAACGTGCTGTGGGCAGCTGGTCTGTGTTACTGTGGCCACCTCTCTCAGAAAGACATCTCTTTGCCTTTTTCCCTTGTCTCTAGTTCTGCCTGTAGGTATTTAATTGAGTTAGAAAGCCCACCTGCAGAGTAAGGACCACTTGCCACCTGTTAAAGGGCTGCTCCTTGTCCTTGGTGTGCTGTCCCCAAGGGCTGGGCACAGGGGGGTGGCACATGTCCCATCACAGCACTGTCTAGCAATGGCCAGTGTCTAGAAATGCTGTAAAAAAATGCATTTACACTCAAAGCCTCCCAGCTGGAGCTGGTGGGATTCTCTCCAGCCACAGATGGATGTGGTTCGGTTCCTCTGGTTGAGAGGAGCTGCATTTTTGTCCTTTGTTGGAGTTTTCTTCTCTGTTATGAAGCAGGAAGGGCTACTATGAGTGACACAAGTTTGCAGGATTGTTTAAGTTTATAAATATATGCACACACATATATTTTATATACATATATATATATATGCAGAGGTTGTTCAGATAATACTGTATCTTTGCAAAAAAAAAAAACCAAAAAAACCCTGAGGAACAAGGGTTGAAAAAAAGTTCTGTTTAAAAAAATAAACAGTTTTCTTCTAGCACAAGCCTTCTTGTTGTCTGTGGGGAGCAGGGGAGTGGAGGGAGAGCAGGATATCCTCAAGTGAGAACGTGACCTGGATGTGCTTATCCCAGAAGTTATTTGTGAAATTAGCTAGAAATCACAAATCTGGGTTTGGAATCCTCACCCAGACCACGCGGTCTGCCCTGCAAAGTGGCTTTTCCTTCCTGGGCAGTTCAGGGAACAGCGAGAGGGTGTGGGGAGCAATGGGAAAGAGGGCAGGGGACCAGGCCATACAGAGTATGGCTGGTGTTTTTGGGACCCAGCTGCAAGACAGGATGCCTGCATCTTGATGGAGGTGGTGCCTAGCAAAAGGCATATGTGGAACTGCTATCACGGCTTGAGGGGTGATTTGGGGATTGTTTTGGAGATACAGGGCTCTTAGGCCTTGGATATCATCTGGAAGGGATGTGGGGCTGCTGGACAGGGAGAAACTGCCAGACAGACCATGAGGGAAGACTGGTTTTTCCACTTCCCTGCAGCTGGTAGCTCCTAGTCCTGCAGAGTCTGTCACGGTGGAAATCCCAACCCTGCTCCCCATATGTGGCAATGGGTTCCCTGTGACACCTCTCTGGGCCCTTTCCTCGGCGGCACTTGAGGGAGAGATGTGGTGGGGGTGCCCAGACAGCCTTGTCTTCCCCAGTGTGACCAGTCCTTGCAGGAGCAACCTGAATTTCCCAGGCTGTTGGGGATGGAGCAGAACATCCTAGATGCCTGAGCTGCTTATGTGGTGGAGACTGCAGTTCCTCCTTCACTGTCTCCTGGATGTCTGCTTAAAACCCAGAGTCAGGATTGTGAATCTCTGCTCTCATGGAGTGTTTGTACTGAACATCATGATCAAACCTTGCTCTCCTCTCTGTGGGAGGTTTCTGTCCTCCCTGAGCCCGCAGGACACCTGTGTTAGGACAAACAGGACAGTTTGTACTGTGCCAGCCAAACTACCTGCCTGACACGGGCCAAGGAGTCAAGGACAACAGGAAGGGCTTCTTCAGTTGTCATTCCTGTACCACATGCTCTGGTATCGGTTTCTCTGGGTCTGGGTTGAAGGCACTGGAGATGGTAGTTCATGTTTGGACTCAGGTGTTTATTTTTTCTGATCAGTTAAACAGTCTCACAGCCATGAGTTCAGCAGCTTTTCATTAGAAGGCACAAAATGGCCAACAATCTCTTGGTACAAGGTCTTTTAAGATTAAACCATCCAATTAAGAAAGTCCACCTAGATTATTTTCCCTTTTAACCCAATAACTGATCCCTGGAAGCCCACAATGCAGACTTTTCTGCCCAATTACAAAACGCCACCCAAACCCATGAAGAAGGAAGAAGAAGGTAAAGAAGAACAACCTGCCTCCACCCTAAAACCTCCATCTTGCTTCATATTTATTACTATATTCTAAAATCCCAAACTCTATCCCTGTGATATAACACACTTCTAACCAACTACACACCTGTAATCCCAGTGCTATCAATCAATTTTGGAAGCCTTCTTCACAGCCTCAGGTCAAATACAGTGTTCTCTTGTTGGTCTGTGCCTTTAAGCACAGCAAGTTTAAAATTCTCAGCATCCAGGATTCCAACACTCTGGGACCACCCTCCTTGAGAATGGAGGTTGGACCAGGTGACCCACAACAACACTCCTGTGATTCTGTACCACATGGGGTGAACCTGAGAGCACTGAAAGTGCTGGCAGATGCCACAAGGCCACTTTTCATCATCCTTAAAAGGTCACATCAATGAAGGGGATGCTCCCAGTGACTGGGAAAAGGCAGATAATATATCCATTGTCAAGAAGGACAACACAGGAAATCAGGCCAGTCAACCTCACCTCGGCCCTTGGGAAAGAGATGGAAATGCAAATTAACTGCACCAAACTGGCAACTCCTCTGCTAAAACTATAAAATTGATAGTTCATTGAGAAGGCATAGAGAATTAATTCAGCAAGTTGTGGATTTCTCCAGGAGGAGGGGAAAACCAAATTTCATCAGTCTGGAACCAAAAAAGTAGCATTCCAGAGGCAGTCTGTGGTGAGACCCTAGTCTCCAAATGGAAGGCTTTGTCTCCAAATACCATCCTTTGGAGATGTAGTGACTGGAGGAAGGATGAATTTTTGCACTGTACTAGATTGCCATGTCAGAAACATAAGTGAAAGAAGCAGTAATGTACAGTGTTATATAACAATCAACATAATACAATTCAATTCACTGCCCATTATCACTGAAAATCAAATCCCCCTGAGGCACACACCAAACTTACCCATCTTCCCACATTGCCAGCTTTGAAAAGCAACTGGAATGCATTAACATTTCCCTCCATCCATTGGAGGCATTCCCAACAAGAAAATTATTAGTGCCTTACCATTTAGAATGAGCAATATACCCCACAAGGTAATTCCTAGCTGAGAGTCTGTTGCTCACCTTTCAGTGGGCATTGCTCTGCAGATCAGGAACCCAGGATCAAAAGACATAATCAGCACTTTGTTCTGCTGCCAACAAAAGAAGGAT
This sequence comes from Pyrgilauda ruficollis, assembly GCF_017590135.1. Classification (NCBI taxonomy): domain Eukaryota; kingdom Metazoa; phylum Chordata; class Aves; order Passeriformes; family Passeridae; genus Pyrgilauda; species Pyrgilauda ruficollis. The sequence goes on along the minus strand of NW_024524489.1, from coordinate 8,950,892 downwards.
TGGAAAAATTCTACCCAGTCACTCCGAAGAGATCATCAAAATCATCCTCCAGGGATCCCTGCTCAGAGGACTTGGTGATTACAGCTCCAAAGCACCCAGCATCACGCCCAACCCCATGCTGGTGGGACTCAGGGCTGCCTGCCCAGTAGGCTCTGTGGTCCTTAGTCCCAGGATTCTGCAAACTTGAGGGAGTATGGTCCCAAGGGTACTGGTGAGGCACTTTCTGTGAGTCCTCACCTTCCCTCTGTAGCCCCTTTGTGTGGGGTTTTGTTTGAGTCATTAGGTTTAGGTACAGCAAATGGTGCTAAAGAGAGGGTTAGGGTTATGGTCAGCGTTAGGGTTTTAGGTGAAGGGTTTGTGTTATGGTTAGGCTTGAGTTTAAGGTTAGGGTTACAGTCATGAGGGATAAAGTTAGAGTTAGCTTTGAGTTCAGGGTTAGGGTTACTGTTTATAGGGATAGCATTAGGTAGTGGAGTTAATATTAGATTTACAGTCATTTTGCTTACATTTAGGGTTAGGACAAGTGTTTGGCTTAAATTTAAGGTGAGGGGTTAGTTGAAATATTTTTAGGGATAGAGATATAGTCGTTAGGGTTAATGCTAGAGTTATATTTAAGCTTAACTCAATTAACTGTAGCAGTTTCCATTGTTAGGGTTTATTTTTGTTAGTTTTTAGCGATATGGTAATCTAGGTTTATGGATTTTGTTTGGCAGGATTTTGGTTAGAATTATAGTTAGGGCTTTTCTTTGGAGTGGTGGCAGTGTGTCTGGCGAATATTATGTGAGGGGAAGGCACAGGAGCAATCCTAGTAGTGAGAGTATGACAATGACTGTTTTGGTCATTATCTGCTTAGTAAGATTTTCAATAATAAGTCGTTTAAACAGGAATCCTGGTAGCAGGGGAAGTCCTGCTAGGGAGCATAAGAGTAATAGTGAGATTTTAGTGTGTATATGGATGTTACAGAGATTGACAAGGGTGTTGGCCAACCAAATATCTCCCAAGGCTGCAGCCATCTCACTGGCCAGGACCTGAAGGGGAGTGGGGTTCACACCAATGAGAGCATCCAGACTGGGTCTTTCAAATGTCCTGTATAAGGGAGGGATTGGGAAAGTGAAGTTTTCTGTTGCCACCTGAAGTTTGGGGTGAGTAGTCTCTGTCTCCTGTGCTCTCACCCATATTTTTGTTCTTTAGGCCATTATCATTGGTATTTTTTGAGCTTTGTTTGTGTTGAGAGCGAGGACTGTTGTGGCAGTTATAAGGAAGGATAAGTAGAAAGTTAGTAGGGGGGGTTTGGCTATTACTGCCATAATAATTATTAGGCTATTCAACCCAAGTGAGAATGCTTAAGACTTTTCAAATCTGTGTTTGATTTAGTCCAGTTCAGTCTCCTAGAGCTGCTGAGGCAAGGATTATGGTGTTTAATAATTTTGAGTAGAGTGATTTAGGACAAGAATGGGTGGCAGTGAATTCAATTTTTGTTGATAGCAGTGATTAGGGATTAAGTTCTTCTGTGAATCAGGAATGGAAAGGGACTGGGACTAGTTAGACTGCAGTTGCTGTTGTCAGTAGGGGCAGGACGTTGCGTGGTTTAATTTGTTGGTGTCACAGTGGTTCTTCTTCAAAAGACAATGAATGCTGAGGCAGCTGCTTGTACTGGGGAAGTATTTGATTATGGCTTCAGTGGCTCGTGGGTGGTGGGATTTGCAGATTTGGAGATGAGTGGAATGATAGTGAGGGTGTTAATTCCTATTCTTGTTCAAGGCGTGATTCAGTGGTTGCTCAAAATTGTAATGATTGCTCCTAGAATTAAGCTTGAGGAGGAGATTCACTTTGCACGTTACAGCTCCCTGTTCACCTTACCACAGTGATTCTTTGTGTTCAGGCACATATCCTTGAGGAACGAGACAGGGCTGCACAGCTGATTGATGTGCTGGTGCCTGCTCTATTCCAGCTTGGATTCACCTTCCAAAGAGGCTCAGTACTGAACAGCCCAGTACTGATTCCATTTCCTACTGCCTGGAGTAACCAAAAGGTCTAATAATGTTTGGGCCTTATTTGGCTTGTATGTAGGATTTTTCATTCTTCTAATATTAAGAAGGCTGAAGCAATTAGAATTAGAATACCGTGGGCATAGGAGCATGATAAAATAAAGATATTTAAAAGTAGAAGGTCAGCCCAAGAGTAACTATGGTGGGAAAAAAGAGGAGGTAGGGAGATGATTTGAACCTCTGGATAACAAGATAAACCTTATGTATTTTTTGACCTCTGCTATGGGAGCAGACCTTTCCCAGGACAGAGGATAGTACTCACTTGGTAGTTTAATTGAGTTTATTACTCAGGATTGCTTGTACTCACTTTTTTTGTCCTTTTGTAAATGCAAAAGTTCATTGTAGAGAGGAAAGTACCTGGATTGCTGTGATCTGAACACAGCTTGAATATACAATTCCCTAACAGTAGCTGCTCCTTTAGGATGTTCCGATACAACACTGAAGTTGTAAACTTCCATGTCAAAGTGGGTTCTTGGAGGACATTGAACAGTTTTCCCTTGGTGGTTTGGTCAATTGCAGGGAAAGGGGAAGGATAAAGAATTTGGGCTGGGGTTGAGCCAAAATGGCATTTTGCTGCTTCAGATTTCCTTCCAGCGTTTGCAGCAGGGTGGCAACTCCATCCCTGCAAACCACTGCCTTCTGCAAACAGTGCTGGCTCTGTGACTGAGTAGGTGGCTGACAGCTACAGGTGATCCTGCAAGGACACCCATGCCATCACAACATGGTCTTATTAATTTACTCTGCTTTCTCCTTTTTGACAGTGGCCAAATCCCTCATACTGTCAGCCAGGACAGGGACTGTGGCCACAGCTGACCCCAAATTGGACATGGCCATGAGATGCAAGTCCTGTTGCTTTCTCTGCCATCCATGTCGGGTGTCACTACAGATAAATTTCCCATTTTTCCTCTGCTTGCTGGTTGGGTCCAACACTGAGGATAGTATTATGGTGCCATAGAAACAACAATAAGGTTTGCCTGGTGGCTGAGAGGTCTTTGTGGTTTGCAGAAATAGCAGTCACAGCTGTGTGGATTCCTCTTGTGGATGCAAAGAAGGCCAGCCGCCAGAAGGAATCTTTTTTCCCCCTCTTATCATTGGAGCCTTCCATCCTTCCCTTCAGATTTGCTAACTCAATACTGCTCAGGGGAATTAAACACAGGCTAGTTCCATGAAAAATAAAACCAAAGAAATTTTCTCAATAATTAAAAATTATTCCCCTCGAGTGTCACACCCATGAGATGTGCTGATGATAAAGGTGGGAGTTCACTGAACACACTTCTTCCCCTGTGAGCAAGGCTCAGCCTGACACAGAGGTGAGGTGGGAGCTGGGCCGCTCTCTGTTGGGAGGAAGGGTCTTGTGGCAGCCCAGAGAGGCTGTGCACATTGCCAGGGAACAGCTGTGCCCTGCATGTGCCCCTGCAAGGAGCTGTGCTGCTGCCAGTGCCCCGTGGGGCTGTAGGGCTGCTCAGCTGTGGGGCAGGGAGAGCAGCAGCAGGGTGCATGTGCAGCTGAGCCATTGCTGGAGAGCACAGGGCTCTGGGCTCCTGCTGTCCCAGGGCAGCCCCGAGGCCAGGCTGTTCCTGTGGGAGCTCTGGGGAAGGCGGGCAGGGTTTTCCCCCGGCCTGAATCAAGGTGCTGCTGGTAGGGGAATGTTTCCTTGTGCAGCTGTTTAGAAGTTTCCAAGGCATCTGTCCCATGAAATACGGAGCTTCAGATGATTTAGATTTACTTTGTGGACTCTGATACATTTTGTGTCTCCACTTTGCAGGCCTGACTGCCTACCCTCTTGCCAGGACGTTTTCCCTGGCAAGTCCCTCAATCCTCCTTCCATCCAAGCCGTTGCTTCCCATCCAGAGGAGCTCTCCTTCTGCCACGCCAAGCAAGATGTGCAGTGGAGAGCAGGAGACTGGGAAAGCTGGCAACAGCTTGGATAATGAGAGTAAAAAGAACAAGGAGCTCACTTCAGAGGGAAAAGGACATAAGGTAAGGAGACCAAGCTCAGTCCAGTGTGGTAAATTTTCACTTTATGTGCTGTCAGCAGAGCTCTGAGACCTCTTCCCTGACAGGAACTGATTCCTTCACTGAAGTTTGAACAATCCTGATTTGGCTCTCTAGCTGGGCCAGAAATGATGGGATACTGAGGATGGGTGTGCATCTGCCCCTGCTGCCTCCAGCCCCTTTCCTGGCCATGGCATGGGGGCCCTGGAGCAAGTTGGGCAGGCAGAGACCTTGCAGAGAGCAGCAGGGCAGGGAGCTCTGCTGAACTTCCTAAATGGCAGTGAGGCTGAGATGATGGATGTGTGGGAGCTGGAGAGCAGGGAGCATCCCGAGAGCTCAGCAGCAGCATCTGGGCTCAAAGGCTGCTGGGGAAGTGTAGGAGGGAAGGGCAGCAGCAGCAGAAATGAGGGGCTTGAGTCAAGCAGGTTTGGGCATCCTGCAGAATGGCTTTGTGGGGACATGGCTGGGGATCAGCACTGGCTGTGAGACACCTTAGGGGCAGGGAGAGAGCAGTGATCTAAACCCACTCCCATGGCATCCAAAAGGCCAGGGGAGGCAGTGGCACCCCAGAACACCTCGATGTCAAACATGTAGATGCCAGCTGGGAATGCAGCCACACTTGCAGAGGAATGAGGATGAGGGGAGAGGTGTCAAATATTTGTCATGGTCTCTCCCTCAACAGTTCCCTTTGCATTCCCCATCCATTGCCAATCTGCTCCATCAGTTTGACTTGTCCTTTCCTGCCAGGTCCCAGCTGAGGGCATATCTGAATGTCTTGAGGTAGGAATGGTGGCAAAGCTGGATGCTTTTTCTACTCTTTCCAGGATCAGGCCAGCTGAAAGTCTCCTGACTCCAACAGCAGACTCTGGGAAGGGCTTAATTTCCTCATGCACAGGAGGGAATGCCTTTGAGCATGGTACCCCCTGATTGATTCCTCTCTGTGAAGCTGCTCAATCACTTTTCAAAGCTCTGCAAAGGTTTGGCGGCCCCAGCACCTCAGAGAGATGAGCTCTACCATTGCAGGCCATGGAAAGCAGTACCTCATCTGGCCTATCTGAACACACCAGCAAGAGATTTATCTGCTGCTCCTGGTTCTTATAGTACAGGACAAAATGGTCTTTTTTTGATCCACCTGCTCTCTGCCATCATTGTAAGCAGCTCTTCTCCAGACTGAGACAACCTTATATATGTAATGATTCCTCAACCAGAAGCTGCTCAGAAGACTTTGATTAACTTTCTCTGTGCATTTTTTTTACTCTTCTGTGTGTGGAAGGAGGTGGGTGCAGCGCCTTCAGGGCAACCCCTGTTGTACCAACATTGGCTCTGCGTTTGTGGAGGAAAATAATCGTTTTTTAAGAGGGGTTTTACACCTCCAAAGCAAGCTTTGAGCATTCCCAGTCTCACCTACACGGTGCTGCGTGTACCTTGGTGCCAGCAGGCGTTTGCTGGTTGGGAGAGCAGTCTGCAGTTCAATCCTGACATCTGCAGCTCCCGGCTGGAACTGCGGCAGCATCTCCTGCTTGGAGGAGATGTTTGGTGGGCAAACCACCCCTCCTTGCAATAACCTCCTCAGGTGAAGCTTCCGGGGTTAAAATTCCCAGAGGAATTCACTCCTCTTGAAACAGGGCTTGAAGAGGAGTGGATGTACTGTAAATGAGATAAAGTCTTTTATCGAATGATTAAGTAGTTAAAACACACACTCCTGACAAATTAAGATGAGATTAGCCTTGGGGGAGTGTCTGCTTGTGAACTTTTAGCAGTGTTGTTTCCCAGAAGTTCTTACACAATCTGTCCATTTCCAGGGGGGAAAAAAAAAAGTTTGTTCAAATACTTTGCCCAAGAAATTTCAATTTGCCCAAACTTTGCATGCCTACAATGCTTTGTTCATGAAATCATAGAATGGTTTACGTTGGAAGGGACCTTAAAGATCAATCCCCTGTCACTAAACCAATTCTTCTGTTGGTGTGTTCCTCTGAGCCATGCCCAGCTGGATCCCAGTGTAAATCTGGGAGCTGTCACCATCCCCATCCAGACCTCAGCACTTCAGATCCCTGTGCTGGAGGAGAACATTGTGCTCCATCCATCTGAGCTCCTGTATTAGTATGACATGCACATCCCTGGATTGATGAAGTCTTCATTAAATCACATTAAATCATATCTCATCAAAATGAAAGAGAAACAATCTGTTCCTGACCTAAAATTTTCTACATCTGACTTTCTGCCACTGGGTACACTTGAGTCTCAGGCCTCTATAAAAGCTCTTCCATTGTTCAGTCAAAAGTAAAAGGGAGTTTTGGAAATTCTGTCCCCTTTTTTATTGACTCACTTTGGAGCTAGAGAAGGAAATAATTCTTGTATGCCTTGGTTGATTGAACAGAATCAATTAATCCATAAAGTGTCTTGAAAGCCATGAATGTCTGCATAAAGGCCTAATGCCAGTTACTTTTTGTTAAGGCTATGTTAGAAGTACATCATTATATTCAAATAATCAAAGGTGCTTGCTTAATATCTCACACAGGATTCCCATCTCAGTAACAGCAGTCTGTTCATTACAGAAATGATTTTTTTTGGATGTGTGACTCATGAATCCCTCAAATGTGGGTCGGTGGGAATGTGTGTCAATCCACCGCCTGGCAGCTCAGGGGGCACATCCTGATGTCATCATGACATTTTATGAAAATCCTTTCGACAGGATTTTCTCCTGAGAAGCTGAGGAGCCCCAGGAAAGGAATGTAAACAATAACTATCTGCTGTGGAATGCCACAGGTGCATCTTCCATTGGTCCATGTGGATTGTTTTCACTTGATGACCAATCACAGCCACCTGTGCCGAGGCTGTGAGAGTCACAAGATTTTGTTATGCATTCCACTCCTTTCCTTTCCTTTCCAGCCTTCTGAAGGATCTTTTCTCACTATTCTTTTTAGTATAGTTTTAGTATAGAATTTTAATGTAATATAATATCATAATAGAATAAATCAGCCTTCTGAAACATGGAGTCAAGATTCTCATCTCTTCCCTTGTCCTGGGACCCTCAAACACAACCATATCCTGAGGCACAGCCCTGCTGGCCCAGTGATGATGCCACAGCTTCCTGAACCTTCCAGCAGCTTTGCAAGCAGCTCCTGGCCCTTGTCTTCCTCAGTTTGGCGCTTCCAGCTTGACAAAGCAAAGCTGTTTGCTCAGCCTGCTCCCTCTTGGATGTGACTGCTGTCCCACAGCGTGACCCTCTCCCAGCCTCGGGGACAAGGACAGTAATAAGGCCTTAAAGTGAAATTGCACAAGGATAAAAGCCCAGAAATTATTTTTACAAATGTGCTGTAATGGGAAAAGGCTTCTTCTATTCCATACTCTGATTTTGGCTTTAAACCCAGCCTGCTGCCTGAGAAGTGCCTGCAAAGCCATGCCTTCACATCTGAGCAGCAGAGCTGAGTGATTGCAGATGTCTGCCTTTCCTAGGACTTGCTCAAATGGAGTGACCATGAAGTAGGAGAGCTGGATCCATTGCCTGCTGCCAGAGCTGAGCCAGAGGGGCTGGTTCCCAGCACCTCTTAGCATGGAGCTCTCAGGTAAGCTGTCTGGAGGGACATGGGCTTTGTAAGCCCTCCAGAAGGTTCTCCCTGTCAGCACCAGGAGCAGCAGGAAACATTTTCCCGTGGATGTGGTGACCCAGGCCCACAGGCAGGAGTGTGCCAAGATCTCCTAGTTTGCCTGGTGTGACTTTCCCAGGCCCCATGATTTTTCCAGGGCAGTAAAACACAGGAACCTCCCCAGAGCATCTCTGCAGTCACCTCTGGCACAGGCACTTGCTGGAGGGGCTGGTGAGGCTCCTGCAGTGGCACAGAAAGTGCTGCCTTTGCTCTCCTGTGCCCAGGCCCAGCCATGCCCAGCTTCACACTCACTCTCCTCTTTCTTTATTCCAGCCAGGCCACCTGGTGTCCTCCCGTCCCATGAAAGTGCTGGCAGTTTCTGACGCCTCCTTTTGGGAAGGAGGGATGATGTCAGCCCCTCCCCAGGCCAGAGCCAACACCCAGATGAGGAGTTTGAAATGCTGAGTGTTACAAAGGCCACTAAAGAAGTCCAGAATTCCCTTCTGCTGCCTTTAAGGAGAATTCTGCCTGGCAGCCAGGGCCCAGAAGAAAATGTCCAGGTCCACCACAGCACATTGTTCCTGTTGGCTTCCTCACATCTTTGGACTGATGTGGCAGGCTTTGTCCAAGGGACTTCTGTGGTAACCAATGATATGGAGGAGCTATGGGTAAGGTGTCCAATTCATCTTCTGAATTTGATTAAACATTGTGCTGGCCTTCACTGATTACCCTAAAAGCCTGAAACTTTATTTTTTTCTGTTGTGGGGGAAAAAATCCTTTGGTTTCATCTGATATAATAATGAAAAAGGGGAACTTTTATGCCTGTGTCTAGGAGGAAAAAAAATTATCAGAAAAAGAAAAATCTGGCACTCAAAGCTACAATTTTCTTTTCACCATTCTTCCTTCAATCCAGTAAAATCAAGACCGCCTGACAATCTCAGTTTCATTTCATATCTCCTATCACCTCTGAGTTCTAGAGGACATGGAATGCTGGTTTGAAAAATAAAACCAAAAATCCAAACAACTTGACACATTAATATTTCTACCAGTTAATGACTGTATTTAGGTCTTGCAAATCACATACACCACTGGTAAGCAAAGCACCTTGCTGCTCCATGGATGGAGATGTAACTTGCATCCCTTGGAGATAAGGAGAAGGGGTTTTAGGCCATGAAATCCCAGGGTGATGGAGGAGGTTCACCACACAGCTGGGCCTCCCATCTTGTCTTGGCATTTCTCCCTTGGTGGAGCTGGGAACCATCATCAGAGCCCAGCTCCTCAGCATCAGGCAGACACAGTGGATAAAGGGGAGAGGAGGGTGGGTCTGAGACACAGGATGGGCAAGAACCATTCCTCCCACTTTTCACTGCAATAGTCCTGCAGATTTTTTTTATTGTGAGAAAGCTCTACTCCACTAAGCTGCCTTTTCCCTGATTTCAGGCTAGAAGATCATTTGCAATCTGCTCTGCTGACTCAAAATGCCTGTGGAATATCACCCTAGAGAATACACATTCTACTGAATACCAAGTACCTTTCATATAGGCAATAGTATTCCCTCTCTCTCTCCATGGTAGGTATTTCAGCTCAGTTCCTGGGAATGCTTCAGGAGATGCATTCATCATCTGGCTGAATAATTCAGCCTATGGAGATGATATATTTCCTCCCCTTTCCTCGAATGCCTTGCTTTAAAATGCATAATACTGTTTGCACAATAATCTTTCATCTTGCACGGCCAGCCATGATACAGAGGTATTTCTGTGGCAGCTTTGCCTTTGATGCTGGATGGCATCAAATCTAATGGATGGCATTGTAAAGCAAGGAAATAATATTTCCTCAAGTGGAAAGCTGTATGTATTATTTAACCAGCACCAGCCTTGTGTGGACCACTTCTTCCCTCAGGGAAAGGACACAGGCTGGCTCTCCCAGACCTTTGGTATCCCAGAAACCATGTCAGATTTTCTTGGGGTGCTACAACAAAGATCCTTCCCACGGTGGCTTAGGGAAGGAGGGGCACGGGAAAGGCTTGGATTTAAAGGATCCTTTGAGTACTCCAGCCTTCCCGGGGGCTTTGTGAGGAACAGGTTTCTGTGTGCCAAGAGCTGATGGCAGTGAGACAGGAGCTGAGGGCAGGGAGCCTCTAGATGTCACTGCCAGACAGCAGAAAGGGACCCCGGAGCCACGGCGGGCTGGGGACATTGCGGTGGCACAGCTGGCAGCAGGGACACAGGGTGGCAGTGGGCAGCCAGGTGGGGGGCACTGGGAAACCTGCTGTGAAGAGGCTGCTGTGCTTTGGGGCTGCCTTCCCCAGGGCTGAAAAGGTGCAGCTCTATTGCAGGGTGGGACCAGGTGCGGGGAATGCAGCCAGAAATTGCAGCTTCAGGTATTTCATGTCAGGAATTGCCAGGTAAGACTGAAATGTTTCAGTTGCAGCCCTGCAGCAAAGAAATGCTAAGGACAGGTGCTAAGGCTGAGCTCCATAGTGCCAGACAGAGCTGGCACCCCCCACCCAATGGGAAATGATCCCAATATTTGTCTGTGCCCCCGCTGAGCCACCTGGACATGGGGAGGGGTCTCTCTTGAGAGAACTTCGTCTGCTTCCTACTCAGAGAAGGACAAGTACCTCTTTTGAGAAAGGGTCTGATGTAATGATCTCTTCAAGCTAGGTTTTATAAGCTCTTGGAGATCTGTATCACACCCAAGATAGCTCAGCTACCTCAGATGGCATAAAATTAGTGGGATGGCTTCTGTGGTAGTGTTGGAAACAGAAAAGTTTTAATAAAAGGCAAAATAACAAAGCTCTTTACAGAGAAAATCTGAGCCAGGTGCAAGAGGCTCTTGCTCCTGGTAAAACACCTCACAAAAAACAATTAGTTCCTTTGTTCTCTTCTTTTTCTAGTAAATTGCCCAGGTGGGACTTTTTGGCTCCTGTCCAGTTGGCTATCCTTAACTTTGAGGTGAAGTCCCCAAGGTCCTATGAGGTGACTTTCTACCTAATTGAGGAGAGAAACTTCAGGGCTTTTTTCCTTTGTAAAGAGACAAAGGATAATTTTGTCACTCTGTATTCCTGCAGGGGTCACCATCCCACTGAGGGCAGCAGCCAGACCTGAGCATTCCCAGGCACCCCTCCAGGATGGTGTTCCTCCACTGGAATACCAGTCCCTCACTGCTGCAGCCCAGCTTGAGTCAGGCCTGTGAGTCTGCAGCCCACAGGCAGGACATTTGCTGTGGCATGGTGTTCCCTGCTTTGAGAAATGCATTGCATTGAGAAACAAAACCAAAAATCATGAGTGCACACCGTGAAGTGCACAAGGCTGCTCAGAGACAGGGTCTCACCCAGCTTTCCCCTCTCCAGCCATGTTATGGAATAATGAGCCTTTTTCTTTTTTTCCTTGGAAATTTTTATCGTTTTTCCTCTATAAATTGCAGCAGCAGTTTCTCTGTGAGAGACCTGAGGCACAGCCCAAGGTGCAGAGGGAGGTTCAGTTGCTCCAAACCTGGCCATGGACAGCCCCAGTCTCCCATGCCACAACAGCAAGATGTGTTCACTGAGGTGTGGGCATCAAACCACAGCCTCCAAGGTGCCTGGGAAGCCTTGACCCAGGCTGCTTGCTCAGGAAACAGGCCCTGTAGTAGGGAAGACATGTGAGAACTTCCTCCTCTGTCCATCTTGGCATGATTTGGGCACAGCCTTTGGCAGGCAGATGTAAGACATGGGTCTCAGGAGAAGGCCAGTAAACAGGAGGGCTCCAAGATCCAGAGATGCACAGATTATTCTTGCTGGGTCAGCTGTCAGCACTCTGCACCAAAGTCTTTCTAAAGCTGAGGCTTGGCTTAGATCCCACCTAATTTCATCAGCTCTATATCCCATCTCCTGTGCTAGGGAGTTGAGCATCACTAATCTCATCTGCCTCAGCCTGCTTCTTACCCTCTTGAGGGCTTTAGCCTCATGAAGGTTTAAAAATAGAGCATTTGTTTGAGGTCCTTCTCTTCCATTTCTAACAGCAGATTCTCTTAGGGTTTTTCAGACTTGTGTCCCTGAGGACTAGGAACTGATTTCAATCAAAAAAAATTAGAGAGGATATTATCATAATTGGATGAATCTCTGAGCCTTCACAAGTGCCAGAAACCTCATGGGGACTGCACTCACATTTTAGAACTGGCAAACACAGATGAAGGGGCCTGAAGATTTTAATAGGGTCACCATCCCCATAAAGTTGGCCTTCACAGCTTAATCACACAAAGATGAAATGTAGAAGTTTTCTCTCTTTATCTAACACCCCACTGATCTGAGCTGCCTTTGTTTTCAGTGCTGGCCCCAGGATTTGTGAAATGTATTAAGCTTCTTGTTGCTTTTGGAAATAACAGTCACCACTGTATTATGGCCAAATCATTGCTTTTCTCCCTTATTGACCCTTTTTTTTTTTTTTCTTCAGGCTACCAAACACCCTTGACTTTGTTTGTGGGATGGTTAATCAACAAGTCTGTCACAATGATGGATTCCTCCTGAATTGTTGCTTAATTAGCTTGGTTGGAAGTATAAATCAAGTGGAATACCAATTCTTCCAATGCCACAGACAGGCAGCCATGCTCAGCTTGACAGCAGTGAGTTATTACTCTGCCCCAGTGCAGGATCAGCCTGCAGGCACCAGCCTGCAAAGCCAGAGGGGCCGTGGGTTGGTCCCTGAGAGCGCAGAGCCACACACAGCTGGGTGAAGGGCTGGTGGGATGGAGCTGAAGGTGGCCTCTGTGCCTGGGGACACTGCCCAGAGCACCAGCCCCAGCAGCTGCCCACAGGGAGACAACCCATGGAGAGGTGATGTTTCTCACCAGGGGTGCCTGGTGGCTGTGCCTGCTTTTCAGTGAAGAGGAGACATTTCAGTTTGTGGCCAGGCTGAGATATGAGACCAGGATCTTTGTCTCCTGACAGGCAGAGTTGCCTTCCACAGAAAGGCAATTACGCATCTCAGCAAAAGGAGAAGTAATACATGGGCTGCAAATTAAGATTTTTGAGATTAATCTTAATGGCTTGGTATTTTTAGAGATGAGACTTTCACACAGCAAGAATTTAAGTATTTAAACCAGTTGACTTGAACTGAATTTTGCAACTTGAACAGAGATGACTTCTCTGTAGCTACAAAGAGCTTGTTCCCAGCAGGTCTGAGCCATCTTGAGCACCACTGAACTGTGTGGTGGAAGTCATCCAGAAGTACTTGAAGTTTTTTAATTATCCCAGGCTAAGCTACATAAACCTTCCTCTGAAATGATCCTACTAATAAACCTTTTTAGCAAAGCTTATTTATTTTTCCATGGCCCCCTTTTTATCTTCTCTCTTTGCCAACATTTGCAGAGGGCTTAATTAGTGATTAACGATTTCAGGTGGGATGTGTGAAGGAATCAGTTTGTTCAAAAATTACTGAAAAAAAAAATTAAAATAGTCTAATTTTACTGATCTCTAATTTCCAGTGGAAGAGTGGGTTCAGTGGCCCCTCTTGCCCAGGATGTACCTAGCTGAGCAATGCTCTCCAAGCTGGTGAGCGAGGCAGTGGCACAACACAGACTGTCCTCATGGAAACAGAGATCTGGGTTGCATCTTTACCTGGTGATGTAGTTGTTGCTGCAGTGTGCAGCATCTCCCTGGCAAATGGGTAAATCTGTTGCTAATGTGTGGATGCCTCAGTGGAAACCTGGGCAGAGGGTCTGGGTGAGGCATGGTGTGAATTATATTGCCATGGCAACCTGGGATTTCTTTCATCCATTGACATTTGCATCCTTCTTTTTTGGCATTTTCACAAATAGAGTCTTCTTTTATTTTTTATTTTTTGATATATCTGAGTGGAATAAATCACTAAATTTGCTGTTAATGACATGATGAAAAAGTATGAAAGTGAAGTTCATGTGTGGGTACAGAATGATTACAGTTGTTTTGCAGGTTTAAGTTAAATTTTTGAGCAGGAATTATGTCTGAAGAAGCCCTACATTTTTAAAGACATTAGGACGACGGAAGAGAATGCAGTTCAGATAAACTTTTCTACTCCCAAACAGTCCCAGTATAGATTCTGGAAGTCAGAAAAAAGCACTGAACAATTTGTTCTATATCTCTAATATGCTACCCAATTTCTGTAGCAAATAAAATGGAATCCCTATAGTTGATGAACTCAAAAATGCCTGAGACTTTTTTTTTTTTCAATTTATTAATAAAAAGTATAAAGAAAACAAAAAAGATTCTGGTGTTATTTATGAATTAGCACTAATTTCTTCAATAATTTTCTGGCACTTATAAATGGCACAGAAGAAAATGAAGAAATAATTAAAGTCAAACTGTGTCTTAATTGTTCTTGTAACCTACATCTTATACACTCCTTTCACATGAAAGGCACAGGTCTGTTCTTTTTCGTAGTGGAGTTAATGGAGCTGGTCCTAACTTCTGTACTATCTATGGGAAGATGAGAGAAGATCACAGTCAACACTGCCAGCTTGCCCAGACCATTAAGTACTACCAGCTTGCCCATGGAGTACTTTCATTAGCAATTCTTCCTCTCCAAGGCACCTCCAGTTTGCCTGGAAAGGACTCTTCATCCCAGCAGCTTGGAGTGCCACCAAGCATGAGGACACCTGGCTTCACTCCTTCACCACCTTCAGTGGTTTTTCAAGATGGCTTTTGTATGGGGTGGCCTTGGACACTGCTCTGTGAGGAGGAAGAAAAGTCACCTGGAACAGAGGTAAAGAGACTCACTCAGACCACAGCCAGCTTCAGGTCAGCCTTTAGGAATCACTAACGGGAATATTTTTGCCAAGAGAGCTTTTTTCAGCAAATGCCAAGTGTGTTTTCCCACATCAATCACAGTTTGTTAGGCTCCAATTTTACCAGTTCTGATCCTCTGAGGGTCCTGTGCCACGACTGCCCAGGCTCCAGCTGCAAGTGTCTGCTAAACTGCTCAAGTGAGCTGCTTACAAACACCCTGCAGGCAGGATTTCATTCCAAACCAGTAAGTGAAAATTATGATTAATTATATATTCCCAGAAGTTATGATCAGTTTATGAATGATTCATTAAAAAAAAAAAGACTTAATAGACTATGAATATAATTTGCAAGTAATAATTTAAGCAACTTCATCTCCAAAGGTGAGGTCCTTCTCATATTTACCTAATGACAGTCTGCAGTGCAAGTGCTGGGTGCAGTGTTGTGAATACTCTGTTTCCACACACCAACACATCAAAATGCAGGTTTGCACTGTCCACAGCTCTGAATGCAAAGGGCAGGCTTAATTAGTTGTTAGCAGGCAGAGCTCAGGGGGGTGAAGGCATCACAGTGCTGAAGGCCAGCTCCTGCCACAGCTGGACACACTGGATGTGACCAGGAGCCAAGAGGGAGGAGCAGCAGGGCACAAATCTTATCCTGGAGTCAAGGTAAAAGACAAGGAGTCATCCCTGCCTTGGCTCTGAACCTTCCATGATTTCTCCCTGGGGAGTGTAATTTACACCCCAGTTATGCATTTCCCCTTCCAACTTCTCAGCAAAGCTGGCACCCAATGCAAACTGCCTGCAGAAACAGGGTGTGAGACACCAGAGATGCTGTTCCTGTATTATTTATTGTTGTAATTCCTGCCTGTAGGAAGGGTTAGCTGGATGCAGTTAATGGATTTCAAAGAATGTCATGGGCTTGAGGTTTTTACTCCATTTTTGGACCAGGCTGATAAGGAAAGTGTCTGATTTGCTCAAGGATGCTCCACAAATTCCTGGGGTCAACTGCTCTTCCACTGCACATTTTACTAAGGGTTTCCTCCCTGCTTTCTCCTCAGTGACAAACACTGGGAGCAGCACTAACACCTTGACATTGCAGCTGGAGCAGGTGCATCACAGAGGGTTGGCAGAAGCACCATGGCCGAGATGGCTCTCGGGTGTATAAACAACACAAGTTCTGCAGGAAAAGGCAGAGTCTTTCATGAGAACCAAGCAGCAAAATTGGGAAGTCCAGAGGAAAAAAGTCCAAACATCAAAAGAAGCACAAGGTAAGGACTGTAGTTCAAATGTAAACCAAACCACGTAATTCTGTTAAAAATGTGAAATCAGACTGACCAAGAAATCTAAGTTACTTCGTGTACCCACCCTCTATTTGACTATACATTTGCTGCTGTGTAAAATATGCAAAGGAAATTGCACCCCTCAGAACTCAAAAATATAAATTATGCTCTCTCATCTGTTATCTTAGGTGGGGGCAAGTTTCTAGCTGAGCCATTGGTGGTCTGCTTGACTGGTGAGGTCATCAGCAATTCCCCAGAAAAAAAATAGCCCAAAGTCCAATTCCCTTTACAGCCCTTCTCATGCTGCAGGCCTCTCCTCTTTCCCTCTTCCTCTCACAGCTTCTCTCAGAATCCCCCATAACTCCAGGCTGAGCTTCCTGCAAGGGCCCCACCCTCTCTTTTTAGCACTGAGGAGATTTCTTACCATGACCTCTGGCATCTCTCTAGGTGTACATGACAAGGGTCAGCCACTGGAAAAAAAGGGGAAGAAAAGGTGCATTTAGACAGTGATGGTACACCAAGGGTTCAGACTTGTCTCAGGACCTTCAGGGGTGACCCAGTGACTGTAGTCCTTTTGTACTGCACAGGATAGTTAAGGGATTTTGGAACTGCCTCTTTCCCTTATTACAATTCAGACCCAGAAACTCTTTCCATATGTTGTTTTCCATGATAAATTATTGCAGCAGCTGCTGCAGGAGCAATTGCTGGGAAAGTGTGGCACCTGCCTGATTGCAAGTGGAAGAGATAGCAACTTCTGGGAACCTGGCTGTCCTACAGACTACCCTATAAAATAGGTCCAGGTCCTCTACTTGCAAACTGTGCTCTGCCCTTGGTGCAAAACAGATTTAATGAACAATGAGGCTCTGCACTAACCACAGAGTGTAAACGGGAGCTGGTGAGATTATAAAAGGCTCTTTTAAAAAATCTTTTTAAACACTGGGTTGTCAAATAACAGTCCCCAGACTGATAAAATGCAGTACTCAGTCATATCACTATGGAGCACAGCAGGATTTTTGCTTCAGACTAGCTGATAAAAAGCCTGATGTATCCCCATTCAGTGAGCTATCCTTCAGGCTGTGCTTTTAAGACAAACAGCAGCAGCAAGCATTTGTCTGCTGTTTCTTTCTTAAAGCCAAGATGTTTTGCAATTCAGGATTAACAGATGGGGCAGTAAGAAATGAGGGCATGGATTTTTTTTTTTTTGGTTTTGTTTGTCACTTTCTCAAAGTCACTTTGAGCAATGTTTCCAGCAATGACAGGCTGGTGTCAGTAAGGGAAGACCCCATGCCTTGGCCAGGGATGGGCACCTCTGAGCTGTGCTCCAGTGGGGCCAGGGAACCCCAGGGAAACACCTCCCACACAGGTGCATTTCCAGCCAGGGAAAACCTCCAGCACTGTTTGCTAGGACAAAAGCCTAGCAACACACATCACACATCATCTTCAACTTCACCCTTCTGCTGACGTGTGCTCCCACCTGGGAGCTGGGGAGAAGAGAAGAGAAGGAAGGAGCATTCTTACCTCCATTGCTGTCATCAAAATTTGTGATCTGCCCTCTGCTAAGTTTTGGAATGCATCTAGGAGCAGAACAAAAAAAAACCTTATTTCATGAAGAAGAAGCAAGAATGCAGTGCAGACACAAGGCTGTGGCAGCTGAGGAGCAGAGCTGCAGTCCCTGTGCTGGGATGCTCTGCCTGGCTCAGTGTCCTGCCTGGCCATATCTCATTTCTGTGCTGGGTACCTCTTCTGCCTTGGCCCTCGGATCACAGCCTGGGAAGGCATCCCAATTTTGGGGCCAGAATCTGGCAGAAGTGTAGGGACAGGCAGTGCTCAATGTGGCTGCCTTCATCTCCTCTCCTAATTTGTTTCAATTGTTTTCCTGCCTGAAGAGTGACAGGAGGACGGTGAACTAATGAAACACATCTTCCCACAGGGAAACTTTCTGTTGGTCCTTTTCCATCCTCCCTGGCAGTGAGTGATCACAGTGTGCCCTAAAGAAAGTGATTCTCTTGAAGTCATTAGTATGCCTTGCAAGCTTTTTGCAGGGAATATAAATGCAGATGCTGCTGTTATTCAGCTAGAGTTTGAAATTAACATTGCTGAAAGTTTTTTTTTTTTTTTTTTGACAGAACACTTTGCCATCAGGAAATTTAAATCCATTCAAATATTGTTATTCTATGTGCATATTTATATTGCAGTATGTCTAGGAGAAGTCTTCAAACCCAAGTATTTGGATAAACTCAAAACACAGTATTTTGAGGGTTTTTATTTATTTTGAAATTACTTTTCTCCTAGAAATGTGCTCTTATAACAGTAATAAAAAGTTGAAACAAATTTAAGTCTGTCTATCCCTGAATGACACATTTCTCTGGGAGCCTGGAGTTTCCCACCCTGGATGGAAAAGACTTTGTAAGATTTACAGGTGTTTTGAAACGCGCCCAGCCTTAGCAAAAAGGCTGCTGGGAGAGGGTAGGAACAGGGCACAAGGGCTCATTGCTCATCTGCCCCTTAGGAGGCCACCAGAGCTACCTGTAGGGCCTAAAGCAGGGAGGAAAGGTGCCACATGCAGCCTACACTGCTCTGAAGAAAGGCACAGAATAAGGAAATCCTCGTGTTGTGCCCAGTCCCTTGACAAGGCTGTATTTGCAGGGCTGGGCTTGCACCCAGCAGTCTTTTTAGGAAAAAGTGGCAGCGCTGAAATTACCTCCTCTGGGCAGAGGTAAGTGCCTCTTTACTGCTTCATTAACTCCAGTTAAATAGAATTTGCAAAGAAGAGGCTGCTTTTGGTTTGGGTCTCATCTCTGGCTATCTTGAAAGGATGAATAATGATTTAATGGGACTGATTTTATCTTCCCCGCTGCATTCACATCATCATAAAGGTTGACTGCCTTTTATTCCCACTTGGCACCCTTATCCTCTCCTGTAGCAAACTTATTCACAACGATCTAAAAAGTTTGAGAAATGTATTTCACATTAAACCCTCTGTAAAGTGATAACTGAAAGAGTGGAGAGCATTTTAAGATTCTCATTACAGACAGCAATGAAACTTTTAGATACTCCTTTCCACATGGATGCAAAGGATTTGTCTTTACATTGGCTCTTAAAATGTAAAAGGATCTTTTTTAAACAAAAAAAAATACTGTGGCAGTAATTTAGGCATAAAAACTTTCATCTACAGCAAGTGACATGTATAATCACAAAAAATGGGTGTTTTCAAGCTTTTTTTTTTTTTTAATGAAAGCATTAAAATCAGGACACGCTCTGATTTTACAACGCTTTCAGAGCTGCTTCTGCTGTACTCTCTTGAAATGGGATTTTCAGCAGTGTCATCCAAGCAGATCTGCTGACCACTGTTGGCCCATTAAACATCAGTGCTAAAAACACATGGGAGAAAATGAACGCTCGTTTCCATGCACTGTTGAAACCCAGCTCATTCCAGAGATGAAATAAATTGCTGTAGCAATGTTCTAGCACAGGGGTCACAGTTGCTGACTTTGCTTAACTACCAATATCTCCAGTCGAAATGCTTATTATTAGAGTAGCAAAAATTACGATTCTGTAAAACAGAATTTCATTTCCATTCAGGCAAAAGCTCATTTACAAACACTCCCTCCTTGCAAGTGCCAGGCAATAGCTGGCTGCAACACAGGGAATGGGTTTGTTCATCCACAGAGGATACTGGACTTTCTCCTAACCAAAGAACTGAGACAACTTTACTGAACACTGAACTACTCTCTAGCAGCCAGTTGCTCCAGCGTGTGGCATTCACATTCTCTGAACAGAGAGAGACATTATTCTCTCTCTCAGGTTTTTTTTTCCTGGAGAAGCACAGAGAGAAGAAGAGAAAAACAATTCTTATCTCTACTTGCTGCTCCTGTTGTTGTGCACATGTGGAATGTGTTAGGAAGATTGTTTACCTGAAGCGATTTGTCAATTGGATTCTGCTGGGGATTTTGTTTCCTTGGCCAATTGGCTCAAAACTGTGTCCTGGCTGTCTGGAGACAGTCATGAGTTTTCTTTAGTATTCTTTGTAGTACAGTATAGTGTCTCTTCAATATAGTTGTAACATAGTATAGTTTTAATAAAGCATTAGTGCTTAATTGTTCAGCATTCTGAATCGATGGAGTCAGATGCCAATCATCCCCAGAGTTGGGGTCCCCTAGTTTTCTATGCCAGTGCACAGGAGACGAATCCAGCTGCTGGCAAACAGCCTGCCCAAAGAGCTGCCTGGCCCGGGCCAGCTGTGTCCCTTCCGAGCTACGCCGTTGGGCCGGTGCTATCACGCCTTGTGTCGCGTCCCTCGTCCCTCGCCCCTGCTCTCAGCCTGGCTTTGCAGGCTGCCTGCTGCCACGTGCCCTGGTGTGCTGGCACTCACGGCTCATGGTGTCGAGGCGCAGCATGCAGCACACGAAGTCGCAGCAGCCAACCCTGCCGCTGCCGTCGCCGTAGCGCAGCGTCATCAGGCGCAGCAGCTGCGCGTCGGTGGCCAGACCTGCCGAGGGAAGACACGCTGGGAGGGCATGCAGCAGCTCTGCTGGCCTCCTGCAGCCTGCCAGCAAGCTGGGGACATCCTCAGCCCCCTTCCCTCTCCTCCCCTGGGCAGCCTTTCCCCCACTTCGTGCCTAAGAGTTGGGGCGGGGTAATGGAAAACCAAAGTCGCCTCACTCACTGACTCCCACTGCGGCTTAAGTCAGCAAGCTGCAAACACTGAGCTAACTCATCTAGTGTTGTCTTGCTTTGCCTTTCTAGCTTTTATTTTCTATAAGAAAGGGTGTTTTTCTTTGGCCCATAACTGTAAAAGTCTGAGCGTAGCATTTCCGATACCACCGGCTCTTTCTGCTAAAGAGGCAGATGCTGCATTGCTGCATGCTCAGGCTATTATGCTGCATAGCATGCCTGGGATTCTTAATTTTTACATTTTCTCTTCTATTAGAAAATAGTGAAGGGTGCATTTCTTTTTTATTAGTTGATTATTCAGTATTTGTGTCGCAGTCTGTTTGGATGGAAATCGGTATTCAATTGAATGAACAAAAATTGCTTTTTAGAATGATTCTTTTATTAGTTAAATAAAACTACCCTAAATGTGCTGGCTATATAAGAGGAATGATTTAAATATATTTTGCACTAAAAGCTGATTTGCAAAACAAAAGGGAAATTTTCCGCAGAGAGCTGGACTGATAGCTTTGGTTTAATGCCTTCTCTGAGACTTCAGAAAAGTCTCATTTGCTCGCTCCAGGTTTTAGTAGCTCAGCTGGATGTGAAGTAACTTTCCTGCTTTTTCAACCAGCTCTAAACTTTTCCGTTTCAAATGAACTCATCATGGAGCTAAATTAGTTGAAAAAGCAGAAATAAAAGAAATGGCTTCTCTACACCTGTGTAGGGAGAGAGAGAGCTGATGGAAGTGGTTTTGTACCACCATTGACAAACTCTGGTTGCATGAGCCTAGTTGGAGGTCTCCAGCAGGAAGCAGGTACATTATGCTGAATAATTAAAGAATGGAAATACATTTGGGCTTAAGATACATTTCAAATTAAGGTAAACATGATTTTATATTCTTTTCAAATGAGATAAAGATAAAAATTAAAAATTAATCTAATTAATTGTCCTCTTCGAGTCTGGTTTTAAAGCACTGTAGCAGTGAGCAATGAATTCTATTTTTAACCTTTTGAAGACAGTAGGAATTCAATCAAGCTCTCTCCAGAGAGCAGATTCCAGTAAATATTACTTATAGGATGCTATAATCCAGTCTTACCCTAGTAAAACACCAAGAATTTGGCCAGGTCAGTCTAGGATACACTTGCTCTGAAATCTGCTCAGTTGGCAACATCTCTCAATTAACCTCATCAACAAAACTGAAGGGTCAGTCCTCTCTGTTCCCAAGAATTTTCAGCTCATTTGTAAGACTACTTCCCAAACCTTTTGTCTGCTGGATTCCTCCCTCTGGTTTTGGCTAAGATGCTAATTACTGACTTGATGTTTCCCTATTTATAAAAATTATTTTGAATCATTTGCTGTTGCCAAAGAGGAGTTTGTAAATACATCAGGCCAACGCTGCTGCATTTCAGGGCAGCACTGCTGTTAATGCAGCTGGCCTGCTTTACTCTGATCCATTATTATTATTGGAAGCATTAGGAAAACAGTGAAAATTAAGCACACAGTGCAGTGTTTTGTTGGGGAAAGCACTGAACACTTCAGGGAACAGCTGCCTAGGAGCTGGATTTAAATACATTAATACCATTCCCAGAGGTAGCACCAAGCTCCCAAACTCCTTCTGGGCTTCCTGCTCAAAAGCCAGGACAGGGATCATCCCATTGCCAAGCCAGATTCAAATCCACACTTCTGGCTCAGAGGGCAGCAAGAATGAGCTTGTAATTTTCCTCCCCACTCAGAACTACTTGTAGTCAAACATGTATTGAATTTGCCACTTAACAGTGCCTTTTTATCCCTCCAAACAGCTGCATTGTTTTGGCTGACAAGACTTTTCCGTGTACAATTTTCCTCCCAGTTTTACACTTTAGCATCTTTCTCACAGAATGGCCCTGGCAGCTTCTCCTTTGACATCTGGCACATCAGTGCTGCACTTCTCAGACAGGTGCTGATGCTTTGCCCAGCTCTCAGCAGCAAAAAAATTATATATGCATCCCCTCAGCTGATGGCTTCCAGGGACAGCCATCCTGCACCAGTTTCCTCCTGGGACAGCACAACTCTGAGCTCCAGGCAGCCAATTGGGAGCTTCTCTGGTGCACAATTAAAAGGGGATGGCTGTGTCAGAGATGTACTTCATGCACAAAATCTCCTTTGAGAAAACCCAGCTGAAATGCTTCACTCGTGCGCACTCGCTGAGAGTTTCAGCACTCAGCAGCCAACAGAGGTCAGTGCAAACTAAATAAATGCCTGTCAGTGGGGCTTTCCCTTCTAAATTTAGTCACTGCCCTGGAGAGAAACTTCAGGAACTGAGTGAGCCAAGTGCAAGAATCCACTCTTCCTTTCTCCTTTCCTCCCCGCTGGATGTTCCATTCATGACCGAGAAGCAGGTCTGGCCAGGGCTGCATTTCTCTGCATCTTTCTGCTGGCTCCAGCACAGACCTCTCAGCAGAGCTGTGATCTAACTGGCATCTCTGGGAAATCCAAGCCACTTTCTCCCTAAAAGTATTTTTTTTTTCTCTCCTCTTTCTTTTTCATCCTTTCCCTCAGTGCCACAGGGAAAACAAAGGGAGCTGCTCAGCCCCTCTGGGCGTACCTGCTGCCTGTATGGCGTTCTCCAGTTCAGCAATATCAAGAAATCCAGAACGGTTCCTGTCTTCCTTGAAGAAGATATCCTAAAATACAGTGCAAAGGCAGATTTCAAGCTCTTACCACCATTCCCCACATTTACTACTACAACCGATTCTCCTCTCTTAATAAATATGCTGCAAAGAAGTTCAACAGGTGAGATGGAGTGGCAGTGACAAGGGAGACCCATTTTCAGAAGGCTCTGACAGAATGCTACTGTGTAAGAAATCCCACAGTTTGGGGTGGGAAGAAGCCTTTTTGCTTTCCTAAAACACACCACACCACATTTGAGGTGCTGTCAGTGGGAAGAGCACCCCTGTCTAGATGGGGAACTAGGTGGGCTCAGAGCATCTCAAGAGGAATGGAACAAATTGGAGCCCACCCAAACCTGAGTTTTGAGGAGATCCTACTGTCCTGCACCAAGGCTGAGGGAGAAGGACCTGACACAGAGAAGCTGCCATGCATGCCCTGAAGAATTTAGGTGGGACCCTAAATACCATGTCACTGCTTCCAGTGCTTATCCTGGAGCAGAAACATTTCTCCCAGACAAGCCTTTATCAGATCCTATACATTTCCACTAGAAACTGCAGAAACGAGGAAAGACATTTTTTCAGATGACTCTGTTCAAGAAGTCATTTCAGCTTAGAAAGCTTTTCTTAAAAAAAAAATAAAAATTGCCAGTGGTGGCACAGACATGGAGATTTCCATCAGATTCTGAGCCTAATTGGCCTTCCTACCTTTTCCCTCCATGCTCTCTGTGCTGGAAAAGCCTGGGCTGCTCATTTGGAGCACTTTACACACCCCACTGCCTCCCTTGCGTGAGGAGGGAACTCTGACCCGCTAAGCAAGCAACCTCTGCAAGGCTGAGAGCACGGAGCAGCTGCTCCCTGCTGCTGGAAAGCCCCGGGGTACAGAATCCACAGAATCCACAGAATCCACATAACCCAAAGCATCCACAGCATCCGCAGCCCAGAGAGAGCCAACCCCTCCCCCGTACCATGTACTTAGTGAGGCTTCGCCAGAGGCTCCCGAACTCCTGCAGGGTGAGTCTTCCATTCGAGTTGAGCTGTGCATTTAGTTAAGAATCGAGCACTTAATGAGAGCTGAACCTGGCTGTCTTTGTTGCCGAGGATGCTGCCTGCACAGACCTGAACACATAAGATGCAGCCTCTTCTGTGGGTCACTTTGTGCTGAGAAAACCAAGAGTTTTCCTGCTCTCAGTCCTGTTTAAATCCACCTTCTTTGTCACACTGCACAGCTGCTCATGCCTGTCCTCACAAACCACAAAAGGTTTCTATTTATAAGGCACCTTTAACCACAGGGGAAGCTGTGGTGACATTTAGCCCCGGAGCACGGACACCCCTGTGGATGAACACGGCCCCATGGCCTTGCCTCTGCACAGGATCTGCTCTGCCTGGATCCTCCAGGAGAACAGGCACTGAGGAGATGATCCCAAACCTGCTCCCCTCCATACTGCACCCAGGAGCCCTGGGCAGACACGCAGCACCCACCCCAGTGCAGGATGGTGAAACCTCCCCGAAAGCAAAACCCATCACCAGTGAAATACGAGCAGACAAATGCCGCTGTCGTGGAACCTGAGTGAAAAAAGCTGATCCTGGCTTTGCAGGCCAGGATAGGTCACACTGTACATGGGTTATCTGCAGGCCAGAGAATTAAAAATCCATCCTGAATTATAGCAGAGCACAGGCTTTCTCAGCTCTTTGCACGTGCCATGCATTTACAGTGCCCACTTATCCCAGGACAGGCTTTGCAGAGGAGGAAAAGTCTCTTTCGCTGGCTAGATGCTGAAAGCTGGAAAGAGAGAGGGACTTCTGGTCATTTTTATTCATTCTGTGGCAGTTTTTAAAGGTCTGAAAATGTCTCAAAGCTTTTTCAAGGCATGGAGGAAAAGAGACAATGAGCAAGCAAAGGGGAAGAAACACACGAGGGAGATGTATGTTTCCATCAAGGAGCCCTCTTGTTCTACAATGGCCAGAAATGTATTTCCTGTGTTGTCTTGTTAACACTAAAAAGACTGACTCATTCAGCTAAATAGGAGATACACTGGAAATAGACTCTGGGATGGCCTGCGAGGCCAGTGCCTGGGATTCAGCAGTGACAGCGTTTCTGCCCCTGACACCAGCATTGCTGGCAGCCTGCTAAAGTGCCACCCAAGGCTGGCACCACCACAGAACAGCTGAGCTGTGCCTAAACTCTGTCCTGCCTCCTTGCCTCAGCTCTGCCTGAGACCCCCACCCAAGGGTGAAGCTTAGCCAAGCCCCAGAGAGGGCAAAATGAGAACAAAAAGTCAGCTGGTAGCAGAAGGTTGATCCTCACCTGGCAGCAGACACACCAGAGCCAGGGCAGGCACAGCAAAGTCCTGCATGGACTATGGGACAGTTATTTATTGGGGATTTGGGCTAATATTTACTTGCAGGTTCTCACGCTGGGATGCTCAGCTCAGCCATAACTCAAGGCAAGGATGGGCAGCACCAGGGAAGTTTATTGCTTCTGCTGAAAGGATACATCCATCAGAGCTAAAATGCCTCTGCATGAATCAAAGCTGAATGTCCCTCCCAGGCTGGTCATTTCATCTGCAAGGATTGACAAAACAGAAGGAATTAGCAAGAGCAAGGGCTGTGACAGGCAACAGGACACCGTTCTGAGGGAAGGAGGACACCAGGCTGAAGCTCACACAGCTGGTTCAGGTTCTCAAAGGGCTCTGTGCCAAGCTGAGGGAATCTGCACATCTCAGACACCTCTACCTTCCCCAAGGACGGGTGCTCTGCTTGGGCTCACTCTGCACAGTCCCTGCCCAGGGACAGAAACACTCCCCTCTTGACATAAGGGAAATGACAGTGACAAGAAAGGCCACTTATGCTGATTTAGCAACTCCTAAGAGCACTTTGAGCCTTGTGCATGGCTGAGCTGGCTCCAGCCCCACAGCTGTGCCCCTCTCAGGCTCTCATCCCACAGTGCAGTAAGCCACAGTGAGGATTGTTTAAGGACCATCAGGACACCATTAAATCCTATGTCTAAATGACTCTAATCCCTAAGGCGAGGGAAGCACCAAAAACATTAGTTGGGCTGCTTTACCTTGCAAGATCACTTCATTAAGGAGTTGTTGCAGCTGCGAGGCATCAATAGTTGAACCCTGGTGCAAAATAAAACACAAAGAGACGTCTGTGAGCATAAAGTTTTCTCCTGTGTCACTCTTGCCCAAAACTTTTTTCCTCAGGCACTGTGGCAACCAAGAGCCCCTGTTTATATACATCAAAGGAGCAGCAGCATCCCCTCTGGAGCATGACAAGGCCCTCCATGCTGCCGGGCCACTCCAGCTCCTTCCCTACAGCTGCACTGCCACCAGCACGAGGTTTGTTCTGCAGGGATGGGGAGCTGTGCATGGGCAGCACAGCAGGCTCTGTGTCAGTGGGCTGGGAGCACAGGCAGTGCTGCCCATCAGCCATCCCAGACACCCCCAGGGCCCCTGGTGTGTGGCAGCCCTGCTCCTTTTCACCTTCACGCATTGATGTAACCATTAACTGCGAGAGGTTCATTGTGCAGAGGCTTTTGACAGCGATTTTTTTCCTCTTGACTAAGTCAAGGAGTTCTTTATAACAGTTTATTAAACCATTAAAAGCATCTCCTGTGAACACAGAGCTTGGCTCTGAAAGAGCAGGAATCAATTACTCAAACGCTGACTGATGTCTGGTTTCCAAGTGCTGAGAAGGCAAATGGAAAATGATGCTGATGAGAGGGGGGGGACTACCCAAGGCTTTCTAATTGCTTTCAGCAAATAAACAAACAAAAGCAAAAAAAAAAAAAAAAAAAAAAAAAAAAAAAAAAAACGCAAACCCACAACCACCCCAAAAAAAAAAAAAAGTACACATGCAAGCCCATCACCAGCTCAACTATAAATCCCCAATATTCCACTGATATATGGCACTAGACAATCTATCCCAGCTGAATGTCCCATTTTTCTGGGGGTTTTGGCAGGTCAATCAATACCATTTTCAGGATATCCACTTGAGGATGGAGCTACACTTCCAAAAAAAAAAAAAATTCTAAATGGATTTGTATCAACATCATAGCTCAGTTTTTCCACAAGTCCACATGTGTTTTTTTAATTATTTTTTTTCCCAACAATATGTTTTAGAGAGGGTACCTGCTTAGCGTACTTTAGGAAAAGAGCCTTATAGGAGCTGCCCTGGCTCTGCCTTGGTACATCCTGCATCGAAAACAAAGAGCAGACATAAATAATTCAGCTACAAAACAACTGAAGGCAAAAGTCTGCTGATGCAAACAGCACTTTAGAGGGGCAGGGAATGTACAGCACAGGCTGCAGTTTTCACACCCACAAAATAAAGCAGACTAGGAGTGAGCAACTGCTGCTGCAATGAAGGAAGAAGCATATTTCAGGTGTTAGCAGCTAGTAGAGCAGGAAGGAGCAGTTCAGGGCTTAAGGAAGATGACAGAACACATCCAGGGTGGAATTCAGTGAGTCAATACTTGAGTATGGAGACACAAGGCTGATCCTTTCTGGTGGACCTTGGTTGGGACCACTGCTCAGGGCATGGGGAGGTTCATGTGAACCAAGTAAACAGAGCACAAGCTGACTTTTCCTTTCTCTTGCACCTTCACAATCCCAAGACAAGCTTACTATACCTGAGCAATTGCAATTCAATGGTTAAGTGATTTTTTTCCAACCTTCCAGTGAAAAGATCCACCAGGCACTAAGGGGAATGATCCTTAACATTATAAAGCCTTCAGAAAAAATCTAAGCCCGAGACCCAACGCCTTCATCTCTGTGTGAGACACTTCATACCAAAGAAGCCCAAATACCTGAACAGGAGCAGAAACTCTGGGTACCACAATTCATCAAAGTCAAAACACTGGCTAAGAACAACAGCCAGCTAAACTGACAGCTTGTCAGTGGAAAGAGATAAAAAGTCACCATTTACACTACCCCTCTAATGGGGCTTAATTGTGGCTGGAAAATGAATCACAAGGAAAGGACTCCATTTTCTGTTCTCCTTCACACCTCTGGCTTCAAAGGTCTGTGTCTTTGAAGGTTGTAAATAGCAGCTTCTCAGTGGCAGGGCTTAGCTGGTGGGACCAGCAGGGGCTGGACCAGCCCTGGCAATGTGCACAGCTCACAGCAAGAACTCAAAAACCCACGGAAGCTGGGCTGGAGAGCACAAAATGAGGTTTGAACTAGAGGTGCAGCCAGTTTCAAAGTGTGGTTTGCTTTATGTCTCTGTCTCTGAAGATATCCTGATGAAAAGCAGCAGAAATCTGATTTGAGTCTCATCCCTATGGACTCCTGTGCTTTATAGGGTACGAGCACTTGAACTGAATCATTCCCATGGGGAAGGCATGTCCAATCCCACTCATAGGAATTAAGTTTCCCTCTCTCTCCCCCACAGATATATACCCATTTTACAGACATTGAAAGAAATTAGAATCTTTTAAGCATTCTCTCCCCTGCTATATTTGGTTTGTCAAAGTGTTAAAGATGGTGAGGTGAAAAGGACAGATGGACAGACTGACAAAGGGACTGCATAACACCTGTTTCATCAAAAATCAGGCTCTGAAATAGACATATGAGAAGAGGAAGGGCTTTGTTGTCACTGCCATCTCTCCAGAGAGGTGTCCTGCCCTCCCAGCAAGGTTTCAGGGTGCCAGAGTCAAACAATGGGACAGCAGTGGGTGGTACAGGGAGAAAAGAGCAGAAGAAGAGGAGTCAGTAGAGGTGGCCAAATGCTCACCACCAGAGCCTGCACCAGTTTTCAGACTCTTACCATCGGCAGCCCTGGGCTGGTCAGGGAGCTTGAGTTCCTAGAAAAGATTTACAAGAGTCAAACTGGGAGGAAAGAGCCCTTTCCAGAGCACTGATTTGCAGCTGTGGAGGAAGGCAGGCACCAGCAGCAGCACTCAGCCAGCCCACAGCCCCACAGGATGCTCAGCACCCATGGCCCAGCCTGGCCCAGCTCAGAGCAGGCTGCTGCACCAGTCCTGGGTCCTTCTGTGCAGACAGGTCTGGGTCTCCATCTGCTCTGGGGCCACTGCTCTCCCCAAGCCAGCTCGGTTGGCACCAGCAGCAAAGAAAAGCAGCCTGTCTCACCCTGAACATGCCAGGAATGACCCCACCACACAGAGCACAGAGCCCTGCCTTGAGCCACAGAAATTTTTCACCTCCTTTCTCTTTGCTCACCTTAACAGTCAGGAATAAAAACAGCATCTGGGCTATTGAAAGGCAACATCTAAATGTCTGCAGACTGCCTGAAACTGGGCCAGGGTCACCATTGCTAAGACACACTTAGCAGCCACATTCAGTACTTGAGTTTTGCTCTCAGTAGAGGAATTAGACAAGCCAGGTTCTATTTTTATAACATCTGTATAGGTAAGTGCTGCAGAGAACCTCTGGAAGGTCATCTCCACACTTGGCTGAGCTCAGGAAGGTCTTTGAGGGTCAGAGGCTCTCCTGAAAAGTTCACTTCCAGGGCTGAGCTGTCTCACACATGACTCACTCTGCTGAAGGCACTCCAGCCCACAGCACGGTCTTCTTGTGTTTGCTTCCATAACTCAGGAGCTGCCTCAGTTGGTTCTGGGCTGTTTTTGCCAGGGGCCAAAGCCTAGAAAGCAATCTCATTATTGAGATATGGGGCAGTGAGGTAAGAGCTGCAATCACTAAAGCTGAGAGGAAGGCACTGCACAGTGATGCTTGCAGGTCACTTGGTGAGGCTGGGACTCAAAGCTTACTTACTTGGACTAAACCACACCCAAATACAATACAATACCACATTCACTGGCAATGTGAGTGTGTGTGAACTCAGACACCATTTTTCCACTAAACTTATCTTCAAGGCTGCTCTCATGCCCACAGGGAGTTCTGCCTGTCTGTGAGGTGGCTGAGTGGAAGGATCAAGGCCTTTCACTGCTCTTGGCCTCTCCAGGTCCCACTCTGAGCAGAATGGGATCTGATCCATGTGGCATCCAGCCAGCAAAACGTAAGAAACTACCGAACAGCTGCTAAGAATTAGGGAAAACAAGCTCCCAATCCTCCTCCCAGCAAAGAGAAATGTCCTCACAATCAGGGCTAGAGGACATATCTCACAATTATTGCTCTCATTGTAGCAAAGCTGAGACCCTTTGCAGGTGGCTGCAGATGAGCTCCTGCCCTGCTCTGCAGTGGCCACCCTTGTGCACCTGATCCCACCCAACAGATGCTTCACACTCCTCTGTGCCTTCCCCACCCTCCACTAAAAGCAAATTTCCCCATCAGTTATCTTGACAGCAAATAGTTCATTCCTGGCACACTGAGTCTGGGGCCTTTAAGGAGTGTGTATCATCTTACTCATGGTAGTCTTGATTCTTTATGAAAATTCGTAAGAGAAATTCGAATTCCTGGTCCTCTGCTGCAGCAGGAACAACGGCGTATGTTCCTGGGCTCAGGATCAAGTAGCTGGTCACATCTCGAGTCTGGAGAAAGGTTTGCTTCAGAACTCTGGAGTTCTCCTGAAAGAAAAATACAGCTGGCTGTCTTCCTGTTAGGAGCCAAAGTAAATCAGACAGCACAGTCTCAGCAGCCTGCCATGCCCACACCTCTCTGAACACACACTGCATCTGTCACGCCTCCACCTCCCCCGTGGCCTGAAGAGCCCAGCCAGGGGACAGGCTTTTCCCAAGGACATATCAAAGGTGGTCAAAGGTGGAGAAACTGAAAGAAAGAGAAGCCAAAATGAACTTAAGGAGATTTGAAGAGAGCTTCAATTAACATTAAGCAGAGTTCACGGAGGAATCAAGGATGAATGCTATTACTAAAAATTTCCCTGAGATCTTCTGTGACTCAAAGAGGTTGGAGAGCCCTCTAAGTATGTCACCCAGATGACAATGCTTCAAGAATCCCAATCCAAACTAGCAAGTGTCACAAGAAAACTCAGTATTCTGATCTTTCGTCTGTTATTCCAGTATTTTTTTTGCTGAGATGAAACAAATATAATGCAACAGCTATTTACTATGATGACATGTAAAGATAGCATAATAAAAAACCCTTCCTTAACATATTCCCCAAAATATATCAGCGTGTATAAATTCCATTTAGAATGGTTATGCAGCGTGGCAGAGTTATTTATGAGCCATGCCTTTGGGAGACAATAACATAAAACTGCTATTTTGGAAGGGGAAAAAAAAAAAAGAGGATGACTAGTGTTACAGAGGGCTGGGAGGTACACAGACTGCCAAGTATTATGGGTCAGATCTTGAGCAGATAGAAATGGGCAGTGCTGCAAAGAAATAAATGGTGTAATACTTTTTTCCCCCCACTTCTGAGCCTTATTCCACATTCCTTCTGGTAAAAAAAGCAGAAGCAGATTAATATCTCAATGGAATCAAAACTGGTGTGAGATAAGAATCAGCCTCTATACATTTCTCAGCTCTATCACACAACATTAAACTTCCCTCACAGCCATGTATTAGTGTTCCACGTCTATATTTAATCAAAGGCTTCCTAGAGCTATCAGATACGTCCATTCTGCTTTGCATCCCTGCCTGCACTGCATTCTCCCCTCATCCTGCCAAGGGATAATGCTCCTTTTACTTCACAGCAACAATTTGATGCATCTCAAAAGGTACTGAACAACGGATGGTGCTGCTCATGAATCATAGCAGAGAAAGCAGACCTGGGGAGAAGAGTGAAGCCACATGAATCTTGCCAACTGCACCCTCCTTGTGCAAAGAAACCCCTTGTAAACTTTTACCCAAAGGCGTTCCGACTGCTCTCAGGCACTGAGGCTGAACACTGGGAAATAAACTGAGGGAATGGCACTCACACCCAGTCTGGTTTTAGCTCCTGGGCTTGGCTTTTGGTGCTACCAGGACAGGAACACCAGGCTGGCTGTGAGGAGCTGGTAGGACAGCTCTCACATTAAAATACTTCAGTGTGTCCATGAGGGAATGTTTTCTGTATAACCCTCTGTACGAATGTGCACCAATATCATTATATTGATAAAAGCTCTGGTGTGCCAGAGCAGCCTCACTGCTCCCTTGCCCTCCCTGCTGCCCAGGTGCTCCACAGTGATCCTGGTGCCTGCAGCAATGCTCTGTTCTGGCCCTGCCCTCCAGCTCTTGTGTAGGAGGTCACTCATAAGGCCAGAAACCCAAGTGACCTGAGCCCAAAGGGAGCCTGAGGCTGGCAGCCCACAGAGGCCATGCCATCTAGACTTGACAAACTCATTGAGGTTCATCCATCCTTGATCCATCTCATACAGGAGAGAGAAAATACACCTGAGCATCAACTGGAGGGGAAGAAAAATTTTAAATATAAAGCAAGAATAGAGAAAATCCATTTCCTAGTCTGCTTCCTGATTAAATAACCCGTTTTTGGAGGGAACCAAGACCTATATCATCACCTCCCAGTGAAGGCCACGCCTGTTCAAATGGGTAACTGATCACGGTGGATGTGTACCATGCAAGAGCACACAGAGACCTCCATGGCTGGTGACTTTTGGGGATGCTGGAAGGAACAATTCCCCTTTCACCAGGAGCAGCAGCTCTTTCTGAGTGGCACAGCTGGCCCAATGGAGTGCTGCAGGCTTGATACCTGCACAGGACAGAGGATATCCTCCCACAGGGATTGTGAGCTCTACTTGCTGGAGGGATGCCTTTTTAATGACATCTTTTATTTCTCAGACACACTTTTTTTTTTACGAGCTACAAAGCCATGCTCTTCCTTTATGAGGAGCTGTTAAACTTATGGCATCAATTATTTAAAGTCTGGGACGAGGGCAAACCTCTCCAGTAATGAGGAGAATGAGGAGAAATTAGGGTTATAGCAACCCCTGCTTCCTTTTTAGCCTTTGGGTTTGGAACAATAGCCTCCCACAGTCATCAGCCAACAACAAAAATACTTTGGGAAAGGCTAGCATCCATCCATACTGTGCTTTCAGTAAGCCTGGTAGTGCTCTGAGAAGAGCTTGAAAAGGCACCTCTCTGGACAGTCACCAAGAAAAAAACCCAGAGAAATTGTAGTGGAGGTCCCGGGTGTCTGAGTGGATTTCCCCTACACCGGTCTCGAGCTAAGGCTTTCATGTGTTTTGTAAATGTTTCTACACAGCTTTTCAGATAGAAAACAGGAGGATGAGTGAGACAGGTCCACTTTGGGGAACAAGAGACAATCTGCTTCCCTGCTATACCTGGAGTGCTGCTCGAGGGCTGTGGCTAGTGCTGGCTGTCATGCCTTGTGCCCAGCCAGCACGGCATGTCACCAGCACTGCTGGCACAAAGGACATTGCCCTGGCACATCTCCTAACACAGGGACTCCCTCAGTCTCCCAGGGCTATTCTGGGATGCTACAGAACTAAAAGTGCCACCTTTTCCTTAAGACATGAATAAAAGAAAGTCTGCTTAACTCTATTTTTACTCTGAGTTTCTACAATAGAAGGCACCCAGAAATTCACACCACATACTGACCTTTGGCCTTTTTGGCCTTTTTAACAGGCCAAAAAGCAATGCAGTCTTGCATTCCCCCATACAGGTAAAATAAACCACCCAGAGAACAACAGTGCCCACATGATGTCCGACTGTGCTTACCGTGGTGATGAAAAAGCCAATCCTCAGGTTTTTTTCATCCTGCACATGCTCAGCGTGTTTTTGCATGAGTGAAATTGCTACATTACAGGCTTTCGGGTTGTGATCAAGCACTTTGAAAAAATACCGAGGGTTTGTTGAAGCTGCACCTGCTGAGAAAGTGTTAATAGGTTAACAGTAGGCTCCGAGATGTTCCAGCAGTAGCCTGTTGTGTGAGATCTTGCTTGTGTTGACCCAGAGGAGCAGGCAGTCATTGCTCCAAGATCCTTTCATTACAAGAGAGCACCGTGGTCTCCACACTAGCACTAAGAGCTGAGGCATCTGGAGGTAAACTAATTGCACATTTATCATTTTAGAAATCTCTGGCAGAGTCACAGAAGTCGTGTGGATTTCTCAACCCCCCTACACCTGCTTCACCTACATGGCAACGTGGCACACTTTCCCAGCAGCAGAAAAGCAGTGGCTCTTAATCAGGCACCTGACCCAGAGGCTGAGCTGAAAAGGACTGTGGCTTTGAGGTGATAAACACATAGAAAAGGACAAAATGGAGCAAAGCTATCCTCTTCTTCCCTGCTGCTAATGCTTGTGATGGACAGACAGAATGTCGAGCACCAGAGGGAAATAGCTGCTTCTTGGCTTTGGTTAACAGGAAGCATTCCTGGTTTAAAAAAAAAAAAAAAAAAAAAAAAGGCAATGAACTACCCCAAGTAGGGAAAAAAGGACTGAGATGGCAGCAGAGTAGATTTAGAGCCAGATCCCTGTTTTGGGTGACCTTGAAAGTTGCAAATTTGAATGATTGTACTTGGACAAGGCCTTTACTAGAGGGCTGTTGGGAAACACAGCTCCAAGGAAAATGGCTTTGCCTGCACACTTTCAGTTCAGGGCTTTCTCTGGAGCTTGGCAACCCCCATTTTTCCATTTTCTAGCCCCTTGCCTACAAGACCCTTGCCCCTGCACCTCCCTGCTCAGTCCCAGTGACTGTGATGTGCAGCAGCACAGGCACTGCTTTGTTATCACACCTTGAGACCTGGCGATCAGGTCAGCAGCAGGAGCCTGAAATCTGTCAGCCAAAACCTGGTTGCTGCTAAGTCAAGGATTGCCATTTGAGGAAAAAAAAGAAGCCTCTTCACTGATCAGATACTACCATCCTAGATTAAAAACACAAAGCCCAAACACTGATGCAGCTTTTTAAAAAAAAAGTGAGATAAGATAAAAATGTAAAAATATACTACTACTGATTGGAGCTTACAATGCCAGAAGAGTTCTTGCACAGGCAGTAAAACCACTGGTCTTATCAGCCCAGAAAGACCTTTTTACCTTAAAAAATAGAGCTTTGTAGCACAATTTTTTTTCATTCCATATCCATTCCATTTCGGAGTGCTTTTTGCTCTTTAAAATCAACAGCCTATTTGCCAGACCAGACTTTCTGACGAGGTGCCCAGTAACACCTACTGCAAGTGGCTGAAAGAAGATATACAAGCTCATTTTGACTTAAGGAGTCCAGGGTTCCTAAATCACGAGTCTCCCGTTTAACTCAGCAGCCAGCGCTGTTGCTTTGTTTCTGCCTCTTTAGCTGACGAGTGCTGCACTGGGAAAAGGCAGGCATTAACACCTGGCAATCAATACTTGTGCAATTCGGCGCTCAGAGTGAATGTTTCACACCAGTGGAGGGGAAGAGACAGCCAGGAGAGCGCAGTGAGCATCGATTACCCTGGGAATAGCGGCTCCTCCTGGTGGGAAGGCCCGGGCTCCACAGGTTGGTGTAGCTGTTCAGGGACCACGTTGTTGTGCTGTGCTCATCTCCAAAGTCCAGGAATGTTGGGGTGTTGTTACATATGTAGAGCCATGAAAACTGCTCCTGGAAGTTCTTACAGGACATCCTGCAGAGAAGGAGGGAGATCTCATCGTTCAGTTTAAGACAGAAGGACATTGCCAGCAGGTCAGGGAGGGAATCCTGGCCCTCTGCCCAGCCCTGGTGAGGCTCATCTGCAGTGCTGTGTCCTGTTCTGGGCTCCTCAGTACGAGAGATGTGGAGCTGCTGGAGCAGGTCCAGTGGAGGGCTGCAAAGATGATCAAGGGCCGGAGCTTCTCCCTTCTGAGGGAGCTGGGCCTGTTCAGCCTTGAGAGGGAACCTCATCAGTGTCAGTGTCTGAAGGAAGGGTGTCAGAGGCTGGACCAAGCAGTAGGACAAGAGGGAATGGGCAGAAACTGAACCACAGGAAGTTCCACCTGAATATGAGGAAGAATTTCTTTACTGTGCAACTGACCACACACTGGAACACGTTGCCCAGGGAGGGCGTGGAGTCTCCCTCACCGGAGTATTCCACAACCATCTCATCACAATCCTGTGCCACGTGCTCTGGGATGACCCTGCTTGGGCAGGAGGCTGGACCAGGTGACCTGCTGTGGTGCCTGACCCACTCTGTGATTCTGTGGAGACACCAGTCAGGTATCCACATTCACCCCATGTCTTTAAAAAAGATTGCTGAGAGCACTGCAGGCACCTGCAGCTCTGCTGGCTGCTACCTTGCAGAAGAGCTCAGCTCTCAATGCATTTTGGGCTGCCCTAACAGCCCCTCATGGCCCAGGGTAAACCACAGGGCACGTTCAGGGGTATCTTGCTGGAGCCCTGCCATCTCCAGCACACCTCTGCCACTGTCCCTTGCCCTTGCACCTCCAGTGTCCTCTCCCACGCTCGTGCTTCACTCAAGCCCCACGTGTGTGTGTCAGACCCACCCGCTGCTGCCCTGCTTTCCTCAGAGCCCACAGGGCACCTGTGCACTTTCTGAATAATCAGTTTTTCTGAGGGACAGCCCACGCATGGCTAAGCTGTATCTGGGGGCAATCAGAGGCAGTGAAAAACCACAAGCACCTGCAGAGCAGTCAAGTGCACAAGCCCAGTGACCTGCTTAGCCAGCTGTCCTCTTCAAGCATCTGTCAGTCCAAGGTTCAAACTACACACTTTATGAGGAGAGGTGGTGTGACAAAATTACCAGGTCTCAGAGGGCTGGGTTTTTACTTCTCTCACTTTTCTTTTTTTTTTTTTTTTTTTTCTTTTTTTCATCAGCCTGTCACTTAATCTTGGCCAATTCTATTTTTTCAGATCTTGTTTCCACTGACACCACAGAGTCAGGACAATCTCCAATTTGCTGTTTGCACACAGCTAACACAAGGTGCCTTGAACCACCACCAAGAACAGAGTACTGCCAAAATTACTTTTCCCATAATGAAGGCAAATAGAAAACCTAGTAGACAAAGGATCAATAGGGAAATACCAGAATTCTCCATCATCCTTATTTCTGAGGAGGGCTTCTCTGTATTTAGGCTCAACACGGTCCCACTGAGGAGAGCTGCAAAAAAGAACAAATCAAAAAGATGTGTGGCACATTTTTTCATCTTTGGCTTATTCCTCTAAGCAGCCTGTCAGGCCACGAGGAATCAGGAGGGGTGAACAAACTGCACATTGGAAACAGGACTGTGGGTGATACCTTCATAGCCAAGGCCAACAAATGAAACTGTGCTTTGCTATGCCTGAGCTGCCCAGCCTGGGGTGGGGAATCCTTCCCACTGTCCTGGTCACCTGTCCCTGTGCTGGAGAGGTTAGTGAGGCACCAAGCCACAGCACTCTGAAGCACTGATATTCCACTGACACGTGGAGAGCACATTACCCAGTCACATGTGTTGTTTCCAAGCAGCATGTTTATAATTAAGTGATAATTGTACTTTCTGCAGAGTTTAAGACAAATAAACAGCACGTGAATCAATAATTTATTGATCTGTGCAGCTTACCTGCAACATGCTGCTGACATTTCAATTACACTTAGGATTGTAGTCCACCCTTCCAAAAGGATGGGAGGATGCTGCCTGAGCAGAGAGCTGTTATCCCAGCCCTAGACATGTCCACACAACCCACAACCCTTCCAGATGCAACACTCCAGCCTGACTTTTCTCAGCAGAGTGCTTGTGTGTGGTCCTAGCAACAGGGAGGGGTGGGACGCTATTAAACAACCCAAGAGTGACACAAGAACATCTCTCTAATCATGGAAACACTGATGCAATTCCAAAAGGAAAACTAAGATCTATTTATTTACAAAACACTGTTGCAGCCTATATCATTCCTTTCTTTAGGAAAGAGATGTTAGATTATCCACACAGGCAGCCAAGTGGTCCTTTCATGCCCAAAGCTGTATGAAGGATCCAAAAGATCAGTTCAAGCCATTCCCTGGCACTTTGCCTCTGGAATAACCAAGGACCCTTTCTGTCCCTCTGTGTTCAATGCTGCCCTGCTCCATGGACTCTAACCATCCTCTTCCCAGAGTCAGACTCATGGGAGCAGAAGAAAGAGGAGGAAGGTGGATGTGTGATTTCTGCAGGAGAATTCAATAGAAGCAGCCAGCCAGCATCTGAGGACGTGGTCAGAGCTTACTCCAGGAAATAAGAGCTCTTTCATCCATGACTTCTGTAGAATTATGCACTGGGTAAAATGCATACACACAGACAAGAAGGGACACCTGAGCCTAGCAAGGCTGCATTAGTTTCCCTGGATTGTCTTTCTGCAGGCAGTTGCTATGCAGATGGAAATAATGCTCATAATTAACTGTTTTGGAAATATCTGTTTTGTTAAAATGGGTGCAGGGCAGAGGTTCTTATAAAAGATTGATTCACTATGACATTAAAGCTTTAAGACCCTACTTATCACTCCAGGGCCCCTTCCACTCCCCATGGCCCCACGGATTCCAGATCCTGATGATATGTTTCCAGCCATTCTTGTAGGGGATCTGTAAAGAGGAGAGAAAACAAACTCAGTCACAGTTTTTCACAATTGTGATATTCAGTGAAGAGAAGGGTAATAAAATGGAACTTCCTCTACACCTTAGAGACCAGATTTAACCTCTGATCTCATTTTCCCAGCAGTGAAAAATCAGTGCCTTCTGCTACACTGCAAAGGAATGATGTGTGAGAGAAAACCGCGCCCATTTTGCTTTCCTGAGGATACTGAATAGCTGACACAGAGAGAGGCAGCAGCATTCCTGTCACACTGCATGAATCCAACAGCCTTGGGAAATTCCAGTGCCTAATTCTGCACATCTGATGCTGTGAGTCAGCAAAGGCAGGGACTTTGAGGAATGAGGTCAGCAGACTGCCTGGAGTGAAAGCCAACAGTGAGCACAGGGCACGGGTGATGAGCAGAACCTGTGGGACTGCATCTACACTGCTGTGGTTTCCAGCACCTGGGGTTTCTGGTGCTTTCCTCCTTTTGCTGCCACTGATCTAAGTCAGAAGCTATTAACTTTTGCCAGTGAAGCCAAAATGGTGGAAGTGGAAAGGAGAAGCAAACCTTTGTTTTCTGGCTCTCCTGATGCACACAGGCAGTGTTGGAAACAATACCATGGCAGCCTCTTCCCAGGCAAAGGCCCAGCCTGTAATCATTCCCCCTCAGGACAACCCCTTGGATGTCTTGGCACTTCATTAAGTGGGGCAAAGACTGTTTCTCCTCTCTCACACACCAGGAGCAGCAGGAGGCTGGAACAGCCTGCTTCTCCTCCAGCAGAATCAGGCACCCTTCTGCCCCTGCCCTGCAAAGAGACAGCTGGGGCCTTCTCTGGAGCTTGGCAACCCCATTCTTTCCATTTCGTAGCCCCTTGCCTCCAAAAAACAGCATGCTGGCTGTGATGATGGCACCAAGCATGCCATGGCACGAGAAAACCAACACAGAAAGGGGGATAAGGGAGAAAGTAGCTTAGGGAAAGCAACATCCCCTTTCCAAGGCACTTTTGGTTCCAAGATTCAAAGGTTTTGTAGCTGTCTTGCTTGACAGCATAGCTATTGTTTGGTTTCTTTCTTCACTGTTAACTCTCCCTGTGTGCACTACAGCTTACTGGGCTAAGCCATGTTCTGACTCCTGGCTGTAAAAAATCCTTAATTTCTTTTGATCCATGTGATAAATTGGCTCTCAGATCATCAATATTAATATTCAGCCAGGAGCAGTTCTCCATGAGTACAGCAGCTTTAAAAGATGGAGAAACGCTGTTCTTGAACCAGCGATTTACTTTTCACACAGTGATTTTTGGCAGCTTGTGATTGAGCTGAACAAATGTAGATTTGCATCATATGACAAATCCCACAATTTCAGCCAGTGCTTCTACTTGCATTTGAAACACAAAAGAACATTTTAAAAAAAGTCAGCATGGAACAAAAATCTCCAGAAATGTTGTATTTGACACACTGGTGTTGTTTTGTATTTGGGATGCACTGCTGAAGTGTCCCAAAACAACAGTAAACTTCAGTTGCATTTTCCATTAGAAAACAACATGGATTAGGATATCCTCCCTCTTTTTGATGCACCAGAGTCCTTCCATCTCTTGGAATTTGAACCATGTACTTTCAACAATCCCCCCTGAGTGTGGAGCTAATTCACATCTCTCTGACTGGAACAGAGCACTGTAGTGGATCATCAGTACAAGATGTGCAGGCAGGAACAAGTCCCTGACCTTACCTTCACAGCTCCTGTGACGGTGTAGGCATGGCCCTGTACAATGCCATTCCTCAGCTCTATGTTCCTCCTTGACTGCAGAAGGGAGAAAGCACAGCTTTTAGCTCCTGCCACCCCACAAAGACACAGCCACCAGCTCCCAGGACTGTCATTGCCACGGCGCTAAACAAAGCCTCGGGTCTGACCACAGCAGCTCCTCAGAGATACTCCACAGGAATGTGGCTGTTCCCACTGCAGCCACAAGTGAGCCAGGAAATTTAGCAAAATTGCAAAGTGTAGATCTGTAGATGTACAGATCTACACTTCTTTGCAAGTCCTTCCACGGTGAGAGCTGCTGCAACTGCAGAACGACCTGGACTGGGTGACTTGCAGTCACACTGGGGAATTCAGAATTTCCCTGCCCCTCACAGCCAGGTCAGCCACCTGAGCTGAGAGAACAGTCCTTGCCTTGTTTGCAGCAGCCAAGCTTCCTGTCCTGAGGAAGCAGGCACCACAGGACCGGTGTCACACACTTCACTGTCACATGTCACATGCTGTAGGGGAAGCCTCGGAGACATTTCATCGAAGGTGCTTGCTGAATATCACAAAGCCTTTTGCAACTGCCCGGCATTAATACCAGTAAGGCTGCAAGCCACAGTGAGAGAATTGAATCCTTTCACAGAAGAGAGGTGTGTTTTGGCCTTGCCAGAGTTGATCACAAAGTTAGGAAGCCAAAATCAGACCTGCTGGAAGAGGACACCACTCTACTGCAGTGGAATTAGCCAGGAGAGAAGCTACAGCCCCCTCTGGGACTGAGCAATCCATCTACGTCTGCCCAAATGCCTTTACAGTCCTTACCAAATAATCTTATCTACTTTCTGCTGCCAAGATGCCTTGGGGCATCCATAAACTGTAACTATTTTACAGAGTGATTATGGGTTTCCTTTTCCCCTCCAAAGAGCAGCCTTTGTGCAAACCCAGTGAGCCAAGAGAGGCAAGTGACCAGCCCTGTGACTCACCTGGACTGAGGTGCTGCACCCCATGAGACACCGAGATTTGTCAGCTGCTTTCAGGATCTCCTCCAGATCAGGAGGTGGATCCTTCAATGAAAACTGCACCTGGACTCCACCTGTGAAGTCTACTAAAGCATCTGAAAGGTAGCCTCCATTCAAGTTCTGGTAGGAGCCCTGCAGCCTATGGAAAAATGTTAAAATATATAAAAAAAAATGAAAAAAAGAGAGAGAAGTTAATTAGTCCTTACACTGTTTTCATAAACAATACACAGTGCTTGCTTTAAAAATGAACATGTGCATCGAGGTGGTGAGCACAGGGGAGCCCAGGGTGTGCAGACATTGTGGCCAGGTAATGAAAGGAAACGTGACTGAAATACTTGGCCAGACACAACACGTGCCGTGTGGAAGGAAGGAGACAAAGGGGGAGCTTTTTCTACACCTTCATCCCCATCTGAGGCAGCAGTCCAGAGCCATTCACAGACAGTGGAATATAATAAGTGCGTCTCATGCCAACACAGGCATTTTTGGGAGATGAGCTGCATCTCATCTTGAAGCATCCAGTTTCTTTTTTTCTGAGCAGGAAGGGAGCCAAGGATGACTAGTTCAAATGGATGTTTCAGGTCAAATGGAGCTGAACTGTTAGTTTCTACATCCTACTTATACAGGACTCTTCACAAAAATGGCCAGTATTCTTTTTGCAAATGAGAAAAAGGAAAAGAGAGGTGAAGGTATTTACCCATGCTTCCAGGGCAAGGCAGAAATGAGTTCTCAGCACTGTTCCCAGTTCACTCTGCTAGAGCACAATAATAGGATAATAATTTAATATTGCCAACACAGTCCTTGTTGTTTTTATCGTGTGGTTTTTATTGAGACAGCAAATAAGCTGGAACATGCTGTAGTTAGAGCAGGTAGAGCATGCTGTTAAACCCCACCATACACACTGTATTTAATGAATGTAATCAAATGAAGTCTGCAGCTAATTGTATTTTGAAGAGTTGTCCTTGTCCTACACTGATGAAAAGAATTTGTCTTGGGCATTGGGGAATAACTTCTCCAATGGGAATCTCATAAACAGCATTGCTTGCAACTTTAATTTAATAGAGGTTTGGTATGCATTGTAATTAAAATCTTATGCAGCAAATTGATACTGAATCCTGAGTCAACTTTTCTGAGATATCTCAGGGCAAAATGCATCCTCTTCCTGAGTCGCTCTCACGCTGCTTTAACATTTGCTTACTCCTGACCAAATCTGCCAAAATTATTATCTCTTTTCTTCATCTCCTCTTCACTGCAGTGCAAAAGCTACACCAGCCTCAGGTACCAAGTTCCAGCCCTTCATACCACCCCTAACACGGGACTTTTTCTTCAGCATTTTTAATAGTGAGAAATGGGCAAATGCTAAGGGACCACAATCTGATCCCTTCTCTCTCCAGAGGATTTAAAAAAAATATCTCTTTATTAGGCATTATTTACCCTGCATACTCTGGGGACCTCAGCTGAGAGTCAGAGCTCCCTGTGAAGTGAGAGCTGGTGAGAGAGTCCTGGGAGTGTGTGTGTTGTGCCTGGGCATGTTCTTCAGTCATGCTTCCTCTCATTGCCTGCTCCAAACACCCACATGATCTCTGATTAGTGACTGTAAACACAGGTAATCCGTGCTTGGACTCTGCAGTCTTAAACAGAGGACAGCACAGAAAGGAAAACAGAGACAAAGAAGTTTCCCTGAAAGCAGGAGGACATTCCAGGCCCCTTTGTGTCACCATTGCCCTGATCATTTTGCTTCTCAGGCATTAACATCCCAGAACTGAACTGGGTGGATTTAGGCTGCCTTTAGGGCTGGGCAGAGTTAGGTCTAACCCAAGGCCAACATCTCCAGTTTATGCTGGCCCCATGTGTGCTGCAGCCAACATAAGCAGAGAACCACATAGGCATCTGTCAGCCTGGACTCCTTCCTGTGTGCTTTTCTCAAGGCAGAGGGTGAAACCACCCACAGAAAGCATTCAGCACTGGGTGGAAGAACAGACCAGGTGTATTTACTTGGCATATGCTTTTTCCAGCAAGGATGGCCAGAATTCATTTGAAGTTCGGGGGTGTACAGAGAGGTATCTTCCATTTAGGAATGGCAGCCGGTCATCTATCACTACATCCACCCATTCTCCATATTGCCAGAACTGGAAATAAATAAAAAAAAAAAAATTTTAAAAAGAGAGAGAGAAAATAAAATAACAAGCCTCTTTTAAGTACTAATGTCAATGGAAAGAAAAATCCTCCTGAACTAGCACAGGAATTAATCTAAAGCATGGATATGTGCAAGTTCTCCCTGAACTGCCCCAGGCTAATGGTCCCCCTTGTTAAACAAGCCACCAGCTGGCTGG
The DNA here is from genome assembly GCF_017590135.1 of Pyrgilauda ruficollis. Taxonomy (NCBI): domain Eukaryota; kingdom Metazoa; phylum Chordata; class Aves; order Passeriformes; family Passeridae; genus Pyrgilauda; species Pyrgilauda ruficollis. Next base: position 8,907,528 of record NW_024524489.1, on the reverse strand, counting down.
ATTTCCCAGTGGCAGGGAAAGTCCTTGGGGAGTATAACCAGTCCTGCAATCAGTGGGAGGAGAGGTCCAACAAGGGGAGTATGCTAATGTTCTTGGGCAATAGCAAGATTTCAAGAAGATAAAGAATAATCAGCATTCCATGAGCCTCACTCCTCAGCCACACTTGGATTTTTTCCCCACAGCGCAGCTCTTGGCCAGAGAGGCTTTGTCAAGATCCAGCCTCTAAATTTCCTTTCCTCTGTGTTTCAATTAAGACTCTGACACGCTGTCATGGATGGAGACAGTGTAGTGACTAAAGACTGTTTTGAGGTGTTATCCATCTCCTTGATGGATGAGAAGGACACAGGCAGTCTCTCCAGCATGTGGACAGAGCAGGTGTTTCTCCAGCTGATCCAGCTGATGAAACTTTTCAAGGGAAAAGACAGGAATAGAGATCTGCGGGGATGAACTAAAGGAGCCATTTCCAGAGTCATTAGCAGATTAATGTAGCTTAGCATGATTCGAAATCATAAGAGGCCAAGCTCTTATTTGCAGTAATGCTAAGGACTCTAGTGGAAGTATGCCAGCAATAGATTTAGTCTAGCACGATTTTATTTCAACAGCTTTGGTCAATGAAAAACCCCAAAATGAGCTGTTCTGCTAGAAAAGCACAAGACCAGATCTGCCCAGCAGCAAAGCAGCTTACAGACTGCTCAGCTGAAAGCAGGTCTGATCCTACTCACATTTCTGCCTCTCCCAGGCCTCTCCCTTCCTACACTAGTGGTGGCAGGAGGCAGCAGGGTTGGAACCTCTAACTTGAGCTCCAGGAGAGATTTGCGGCTTCTGCTTGAATTTGGCTCAAGGAAAAGCCTTCCAGTGGCTGTTCTCTGCCTGAAGGAGGGACAGGCAAAAGGACTGTCCAAAAGGAGGTGTCCTTTCAGTCACCTAAGGAGCCCTTCTGGCACCAGCCAACACCCAGGAGCAGGTGTGAATGGAGAAGAGGCGTGACATCCAGCCATGCCTCCCCCAGTGCTTCATGTGCAATCACAACAGGTAAATAAGGAGAACATACAGGACTTGCTATGGGAATTAATGCAGTCCAAACCCACTCAGTGATGTTTTTCCAAAAGTCAAGCTCCTTGGCCATGTTTGGTAGGGAGCTCAAGCTTGGAGGCTGTCTGAATGTGTTTTTCTTCAGCTGGATAAGGACAGCTGCTTTGTCCTGACCGTCACAGACCTTCAGATGGTGGTCTCACCTGAGCTCACAAGGACAGGAAAAGCCAGAGTGGGAAAAAGAAACCTCATGGGAAATCCTAGAGTGCTCTGCAAGTACAAGAGTGGCACAGTAGAAGCCATTCTCCTGCTTTCAGAGGGGCTCACTTTTTGGCTTGAGTCTGGCTTCATGAAATTTCTTTATATCCCTTTATGGGATTTAAGTACTGCAGCTGTGAATGTGGTAGTAAATAAAACCAAGAATTGCTATTTAGGCAGGATGCAAAGAGGGAAGTTCTTTGCTTCTGTATTTAGAATAAGCCTTTTAAATCAGGAATTTATTTTCCTGGGCTTAAGAGAAGGAAAAGAAATGGACATTCCCAAGATGACAACAACACATCTAGGGTCCTGATGGTCAAAGGGGGAATGCTGTGTGGTTGTTTTGCCTCGTTTTTTCCTTCCTGGACAGGGATCTTAGAAAAATCCAGTTCTGAAATCGAGTAAGGAGAAAATTACCTATCAACTAACACCAACCTTTTGTATGGTGTTAAAAAGCACTTTTTGGATGTTTCCTGGAACTGAGGTCTTGACCATTTATGGTCTTTAAAGATTTCATCTGTTTCTTCCTGAGAGCAGGGACATTAACACCCAGGGCAGATCCCTCCAGTTGTGAGTTGATGTTGTGAGTTGATGTTCAATAACCCCCCGTAGTCCCCTGGAGAACACTTCTGCTTTTTCCCAAGTTGAGGTGCTGCCCCTCACTGTCACAAGGAGTGACACACTCTGCCTCATAGGCACCACAGCTTCTGTGGCAGAGAAAGGGATTCCTATACAAACACGGGACTAACTTAATCCCTGGGGAAATAACATCACTGTAATTATTCCCGAGATAAAAACATTGCCCATCTTAACTACAGCTGATGAAGTGCTTAACACCCTTGACTCTTGCAGCTGAACAGCTCGTGCTGTACAGGAACACTGGAGCAGCCCCTTGTGCTCCTGAGAGGCAAGATGCTCCAGCTCCAAAATGGTGGGAAAAAAGTTACAAGCTAATTTTTTTCTATTAGCATATGATATGCCTTGTTTGTGATTCCTCACTGAACTGAGGACTGGTTGCTTAGCCTGTGGATGGCAGTAAAATATCTTTGATGGAATAATTGAAAGGCATTGCAGAGAAGCATTTCCATTCAGAGGAGCTTTCTCAGGGGTTTATTGCTCAAGGAAGGCCAGAAACAGTTGCATTGATTTGCAGATGAGATGACAGGGAAAACATTTTCAAATACTGTAAGGTATTTATACTGCTTAAGATTTAAGGATTGTGCCTAACTAATCTTTTCAAAGCTCCCATGAAAGACAATCTAGCTTGCATCCTTTTAATGTGTTTTAAGCAGACTGGTGTCCCTTCAGCTGGTTTATCTCACACAGTGTGGCAGTGTATGCTGGAAATGGGCCAAGATAGAAACATCTGGTATTCTAAGGAGCAAATGAACAGGGCAAAATTTAGACTGTCCACAAGATAATCCTCTTGGTGCTGCTGCACAAGAGCCTAGGAGGTCAAAGAAGTCCCTCTGCCAGAGCACTTTGTTTTTGTGCTGAACTGCATAAAACAAAAGAGATTTGTGAACTAGGGTGGATGAGGAATGGCTGGGTTTATCCAGATTTTCTCCACATCCAGTTTAGCTTCTGGAGTTTAATGGTGCTGCAAGCTCTTCTAATCCCACCAGATATTTGTTTGATTCAGACACAAGCAAGCAGAGCCTGCCAGTTGCTACCCGAGTCACCCTCCTGGGAGATTCAGACAATTTTAGGAGTTGGTAGAAAGCGGGATTTACTAAAAAGCCTTGTTCCTCTCTCTGAAACAAATCTCTTTTCAAAATATCAAAAGCCTGTTCCTCTGATCTGTCTCCAAGGATTTGTAATTTCCAGCAGTTTCAAAGTGCTAAAAGGGCAAGGTGAAGTGGGGAAAGAGAAAACGAGCCCAAATAGATAGTGCAGGTGAGATGACAGCCATAACAGACTGCCCAAATCAAAGCAGCCACCAGAATGCCATCTAAAACATATATGTACACAAATCTACCTGAACAGCTGGTACTGCTGCCTTTGCAGTCATAACTTTAAGAAAAGGGCATCAAATTCCCTGAAGTGCAATTGCACCACCTGGAGCACAAGGAATCATTAAAAAATTCAGGATTTTCTGGAAAGTTCTGAACTGGGAGTCAGCATTGAAGAACCAAAGCATTCAAGGGTGTTGAGATGTGGGGCTGCAGCTTGGACCCCTTTGCAATCCAACCAGCCAAGCTCAAGTGGTACCAACACCACAGGGAATACATACCCGGAAATGAAAAATCCCAGCATAATCTTCCTGGAATCCTTGGTCCTTGGGTAAAACATTTTCCAAAAATTGTTTTCGCAGTGTCAGGGAGCCCAGGGCAGCCAGCATCCAGCAGTCACCTCAGGGGAGGGAAGAATCCAGAGCATCCAGTCAGTTACTTGCTGTTCTGGATCACAGCTGACTCTTCAGAAAGGGAATGGGCTGCAACATCTAAGAACCACTTTGCTAAAAACAACAACATTCTTCTGTCTCCTTTCCCCCCTCCAAAATGCTGAAGCACTGCACAAGATTCACCACAATGTCCACTGGGAACCCTGCTGTCACCAGCCACGCTTTTCTACTTTCAGGCTGCTCCTATCTTTTGCAGTCATGTTGAGACTTGCAGTCCAGAACACTCTTTAGGAAACCTTCAGACTTCTCAGTGGAGTGAGAAATGGGAAGGCATTTCTTACTACATGGGAGCAGAGCTGCTCCCAAAGACAAACATGGTCACGGAGCACAAGATGGAACTGCCACAGGGTGCAGACACATACTCTGATACTGGGTAAGTATCGCAGGAGTTGAACAGAAATATCCGCAGGAAGAAAACACTGGCAGTCAAATGAAGACATTAGGAAGGAAAGAAAATTCAGCCCTACAGAAAGTCAGAGTTGTGCCTATTTATCTACTCAACTGTGTTTGACCCTTCTTCCTGAAGCATCTGCCTGATCTCACAGCTGGATCTCCATTTCTAAGCTTGGCCTTACTCAGACAGAGGGCAGATGCCAGACAAAAGTAACAAAGATTTGAGCTGCTGCATTTGGGAATCCTGTTAAATATCTGCAATCAGCTGTGTGTGGACTTGTGCCAGTCTAGACTGACCTGCACTGATTGTTTACAGTAGCTACCATGGTCCACATCTTCCCAACGACCACTTGGAACATGGCAAAGCAGTCACAGGTCATTGCTTTGTGCAGATCTCCTCCAAATCAAGAATATCACCTTACCTATTTCTCCTTGCATGATGTCAAATCTGCTAACTCCATCCATGATCAAATAAGGATTTCGCTGAAGTTCCTGGAGGAAAGAAAATGCAAAGCACAGTGTGAGTACCCAGCCTTTGCCAGCAGTGTGTTCCTGCCCTTTGAAGACCTTGCCTGCCTTTTCCAGGTCTGAAAACTGCTTTTCTTGAGCCCTGATGTTTTACTGCCTGCCACCAACAAAACCAGAGGAGATACTCAGTTATCTCTTCTTTAATCTGCTCAGACATTCCTAGGGATGGGGACTTGGGGCTGGGTGCTCCCTGAGTTTTCATTTGGGTTTCTCTAATACTACTGACACCTTTCAGAGAGAACTCTGAGCTTGGCAGTAAAATCATGCACTTTTCTGGGGCACAGAGGGCAGAGACACACAGGTCTCCAAGCAAAGTGGAACAGGGTCTACACTTCAGCTCAGCAGTGGGTCTGGGAGCATTTTACACTCTAAGCCTTTTGTGTTTCCATTCAGGTCTGATACAGGTCAGCCTGGGCTGCTTTTCTTCACTGTGGTGAGGAAGATATAGAAAGAGAGCTTAATCTCTGTCTGCAAAATCCCATAGGCTGGGCTGACATTTTTGATTCAGGGAGAATTTTCCTTGAGAGTCTTGCTTGGGCAGTGAAGGGGGAAGCACTTCAGAGCTTGGCTTTGCACACAGAAATGTGAACCATTCTCCCAGCTGTGTCTGCTATTGGCCTGGGATATCTGAGTGCTCAGGAAGGAACAGCCTCACCACCCCCATGAATTACCCTTGGCACTCTCCATTGTGGTAAGGCTCTGTTTTGAAAGAGCAATCAGCCTGAAACAGGCAAGTCATCACACATGTAAGAAAACAAAGGGATAAAAGGAAGGAAAAAAAAGTCCTGGTTAAAAAAAAAAATAATACAGCAGCCCTTCCCTGAACAGGCCCTGCCATTCCTTCTCCCCAGCTGATGTGACATGCTGCACAAAAACGAGACCAGCTCACAATGTGACTCATGACTTGCACGCTTGTGTGAGCTCAGCATTAGCAAATGCTGTCAGCTTTCTGAAATGGCTCCACAGTGATCAAACCCCTCTAAAAAGTTTCCCTGTCAGGAAAAGATGCAATGCAACATCACTGTTCCAGGCTGGTGGGCAGATCATGCCGCCATAGCACTGCTGATGTGGGGGGAAGCAGCCTCAGCAGGCAAATTCCTGGAGAGATGCTTTCCTACAGCCATCTCCACCTACCCCAGGACTTTGGGGATTTGCAGGAAGAGATTTACCCATGGCATGGGAGCAGGCCTAAGACGTGTGGCCACCAGCAGCAGTGGTTGCTCGTTGTATAAGGAAGAAGCAGCATTGAGCTCTTTTACCTTCTGCTCTACATCCATCCCAGCCTTATCTTCTCCCTACCTCCATTTCCCACAGCAGTTTGTGCCCCTCACCTGGGTGAACTCAAAACTTCCCACAAGCAGGAAAGATTAAACTGCACGGCAAGGCCTTGAACTTGCCCGTGCTTTTGTGTGTGGCTGACTTGCTAGTAGTCATCCCAGAAAACCAACAGCATAGAGGAATGGCTATTTTTGTTTCCCCCATCATTTCTGAGGGCTTTGAAGTCTGACTTGCCAGAAGCAGGGTGGCTGGGCTACAGTGCATAGCTGCCACAGGGGTAAGCACCATCCAGAATCATGAGCCTGAAAGGAACGGGAAGGCAGCTGTGTCTTTATGGGACCCCCGAGGAAAGGGCTGATGCTGTGCTCCGTGCCAGGATGCTAAAGCTCAGAAGTGCTCTGTGGATCCTGCCAGTGCTGTAGTGGGGACTGGCTCAAAAGGCAGCCCATTAGATGCCTCACCAAATATTCTATTGCCCACCAAGGTGTTCGACTCCCCAGGGAACAAACAGGTATGAGCTGAGTCATTAAGCAGGTTCCTTGCTGAGAGAAACTGGCAATTTAGTCGAAAACCAGAAAAGATATAATCTGAAGTCAGCCCTAGCCCTGTGCCTATGCACACAGACATCTGTGGCTGGCAGAGGGAGCTCTCCAAGGCTGTATTCCCCACAGCACATGGAGCTCTGCTTCCAGGAGTCTGCACTCCCCACAGGCTCCGGGGCAATCGCTGAGACACAATACAGAGTGTGTTGTTTCCACCAGCCAGGGGAAGGGGCTGCTCAGCAGCTGTCTGGACCCACAGAGGGCTTCTGACAGAGCACAGAGAGGACATAATTGTGATGGAAGTGCTCTGGAAATCTGGACCTTCTCTACCGTGAGGAAAGGAAGTCTCCAATTAGCTCCTCTTCCTTCAAAGGCAAGAATACAGCAGGCATAAAACACCATATTGTCCATTATTGCAAAACACAGCTAAACACCTAGTTACCACTACACCAAATGTGCAAACCTCACTATTTCCTGCTGCTCAAATTGCTTGACAAAGAGAGGAACCACAGCTTTAACTATATGTCTGTCCAGAAGCAGTGCCCTGTTTCACTGAGAAATAATGAGGCTTTGTGGCATTTTCACCAAGACTTTTCCGTTTTAGCTGGAAGGGGAAGAAGAGGGAGCTCAGGGAGGCACGTGGTCTGTTCTCAGAGTATCTATGAGCCCAGCAGTGAAGGCAACCATATGGGCTGCAAGTCAAGCACTCTGCCTGAACTCATCCCCCCAGGACAAAGCTCTGATCACTCGCTTTCCCACTGAAGACTTCATTATGTATTCAAAAAGAAAGAGAAGTTCAAGTTCAAACCAGTTCATCCTCTAGAGCATGGTCTTAGCACACAAGTACTGTTCATCTAAAGGGCAAGATAGAGAATTAATCTGAGAGGTGGAAGAAAAGTGTCCTCTACATGCATTTAGCTCTAAATCTCATTTTATAATTGCTTGAAATTTTTAGGGAAGAACAAGTCCCCAGAAGGAGCTGGAGGTGAGTGGTGTAGATGTAGACCACATGCAGACATGCAAAGGACACAGTCAAACACTTCTGTGAAAAGCTGGAAGCCTGAGGTGGGATTTCCTAGGCAGTGCAAGCCAGTCTGGCTGCAGGCTGCTCTGGCTGGGTGCTGGCCACTTTCCCCCACATTTCTCCACTAGCCCAGCATGATCCTGAATGCAGGCACAAGGTCACTGAGGGGTAAGAGGCTGGAGATGACTGTTTGCAGAGCCACCTCCTGGTCAGTTCACCTTAACCCTAAAATAAAATCCCAGCCCTGTTTCTGCTCCTGCCACAGGTCCACATCCTTCCCTTCAGCTACCCTTGGGTCGCTCCCCGCTGCTGCAGCTCCACCATCCTTACACATCCTGCCACCGTGAGTAATGGTGCTACACACACAAATTATGACAAATAAAAAGGCTGCTATTTATTGAAAGCCAAACTGTTCTCAGCTGGACAAATGTTAATTCAGCAGCACTGCTGTGCCTGTAATAGTGTTGCTGTGGATTAAGAAATAAACATGGCAGCACAGTTCCCTGGGCTGCAGGCCCTGCCCAGCAGCGCGCTGAGGAGGGGTCAGTCACACCACTGCCATACATCCCATAACCACAGGAAACCTCCACAGAAATAAGACATTTGGGATACCAGGGAGGGCAGAACAAAGGACAAAGGTAGCGGAGAGGCTGGAGCACAAGAAGCAGATGAGGGAGCTGGGTTTTTTTAGCCTGAAGAAAAGGAGGCTCAGGGGGGTGATCCACATCTGCCTGAAAGGAGGTGGTAGCCATGCAGGAGCTACAGAGTCTCTTCTCCCAGGTAACAAGTGACAGAACAAGAGGAGATGGCCTCAGGCTGTGCCAGGGCAGGTTTATGTTGGATATCAGGAAAAATTCATTTACTCAAAGGGTGGCCAAGCATTGGAACAGGCTGCTCACAGAGGTGGTACAGTCACCTCCCTGGAGGTATTGAAAAGACATGGAGATGTGGTACTGGGGATGTGGTGGCTTGGCAGTGCTGGGTTAATAGTTGAACTCCCTGATTTTAAAGGTCTTTTCCAACCCACACAATATAAACTGTGCTGGGCCACACCAAAGATCTGACATGCAATGACTCGTCTCCAACAGATCGGAGAGGGAGAGGATAAACGAGCAAGCCAAAATTAATAGGAAAAATCAGACTACTCTCGAGGGGTCTGCTTGCACTGACAGAACTCAATTCCCTGCTTTACAGCAGAATAGCTCAATTCTTAATTGCCTGATTTCAATACAAATGCATTGGTTGCTTATAAAAGCCATGCTCTGCTCCAGTTCTCTTTTGCATTGGAAGAATGAGCTCACCAGACTCCACACAGGCGTGGAGCCCACAGATGTGAAAGCTAAGTCTGCTGGAGGATGGACTGGTGTCAACAACCAGACAAAAACAGAAACCAGCTCGGGTTTTACCTGAAACCTGTTTGCTTTGTGTGGCTCACTGCTAAAACAAAGGAGGCAAAGACAAAGGAGGCGCAAGGGAAGCAGTCCTGTGTACCTGGAGCCTTTGAGAGTCAGTTTCCTTAGAGGTCTTGGAACCTCCCCCTGGGATCATACAGTAAAAGCTGGAAGTGCCACGGTGTTACCAACTACCCCCCAGCCAACACAGCCACATGATCCTGCAGGGAAGCAGGGCAGTGAGCAGACCATCACAGCAGCACTGCTTTGCAATCCAGCCAGGATGCACAAATTCCCCCATACAATCAACTCTTCCCAAAGATCAATGGAGTCGGGAAATACGAGGCAAATAAACATTTTCCATCTTCCAGAAGGACAGATGTAATGGCTGGTGATGCACTGCAGCTTCCCCAGCCCTCAGGGATGATCTTCAAGTCGAGGTCAGGTGCAATCAGCTGAGTAGGCAAGGGCTGAGACGGTGGCAGCCTGGGGATGCTGCTCCCGTTCAATTACCCTGATTGCACACGCACTCTCGGGAAGAACAAGGCGGATTGATTTTGATTTTCATCACGGAGAAACACTGACCAGGATCCAAGAGCCTCCAGGCCCCTGGGAAAGACTGAAGCTGTGACTCCACCACAAACAGCTGGTGAGCAGCTTTGGCTCATGGCAGGGACTGCTGGCCCCAAAGTGACAGACCTGCAGGACACCACTATCCCTCACTGCCACACATTTCCCGTGACTTCCCTCATCAAAGCAGCTTGTGTGACAACCTGCATTTCTTTTTCCTCTTCTTTTTGTTTTTGGTAGGTTTTTCTTTGTTTTTCTCCTCTTCCATTAGAGACTAGTTTTTGGGTTAACTTCAAATTGTTGTGTAAATTCTTGCCTGAATGAAATCTGCCCTCCAGCTACAGACAGGCCAAGGCTGATACAGTAAGAAATCCAGCTCAGCTTATCCGTCTAGAAAGATGCTAACTTCAAAATTATTTTTTTAAAGGGTCGATTTTTTTTAAAGTCAGCTGCTGGATTCAAAATTCCTTAATGCTGATGCTAATTCCTGGAAATTTCTGGGAAATAAATAACAGGCCAAGGAACAAATAATCACCAAAAGCTATGCAGGATTACAATAGATACTCTGCTGCTGAAAGGTGGTTATGTTTTCTTTGGGAAGGGACAGAGGAAGGGAATTAAAAACATGAGCCAGCTCTTTTACAGAGTGATTCAAATGATGGATCACTTTTCCCAGCTAACAAGCATTGGCTCAATGAGTATAATTTTCTCCAATGTTTTTTAGGTGCTGAGTGCAGTAGCACAGGGCTCTGCTATGAGAACAAGCTGTATCCCTTGCCTGAGTTCACACTGTCTCTTTCTGCACCTCCCATCCAAGGAATTTTTTGGACACTACCTTTCTCATCACCTTGATGCCTTGTGAAGGCTGACCTAGAACAGAGGCTAGATGGAGTTAAAGTAGGGATTTATTAAAAAGCCTCGATGAATCTACCTTGGGCAGCACAAGAGCCCAGCCAGGGCTACATCCAAGATGAACCCAAAATGGCCACAAAATGGACAACCAGTCACGAGGTCTCTCACTTTTATAAGTTCTGGTCCATTAGCATATTGGAGTTAATTGTCCAGTTACAGCTTTAGCTTATGAAGTCCCAGCCTTCTTGTTTTTCTCTCTTCATTCTGCCACTGTTTGTGCTCTTGGGCCTGAAATTTGGATTGGTTGTCCTTGGTCCCCAGCTAGAGAAGGAATTGTTTTGTCTACCTACTCTGTGAAGAGAGCTCACCATCCCCTAATATGAAGTTCAGAACTACACACTAAAGCAGAACAGAATTTGAAAAATATAACAGCTAAAACGTGAGGCATCAACCTGACCCCAGATACCTGAGACAAACACCCAAGGAATCCGTGCCCTGATGCTCTGAACAAAGCCCCTGTCAGCTCTTTCAGACAGTCCTTTCACCAGGCACATCCCTGCAACTCACATCAGAGGCACTCAGGGATTCCTCCCATGCTGATCCCCAAACTTCCACTGGCCTCCTTGCAGCTTCTCTTCCAGTTGCTCCCACACATAACTGTCCATGCTAATCAGAGGACAGATCTTCTTATGCCAGCTCCTGCTCACCATCCCCTCATTCCATAATGGGTTCCCAAGAGACCAAGGGTGAGCAGGGCAGGAGCAGCAGTCTGCGACCTTGAAGACCCTTCAGAAAAGCCTTCAGCAACTTCACCCTGTGCCCATTTCAGCCTTCTTCTAAAGCATAAGCACTGAAGATCACGGACTATCCTTCACATTTACAATGGGCACCACACTGAGCCCTGGTGCAGGGCCAAGGCACTGCTGCACAGGGGGTAATCTCTCTCTCCTCACACATATCATATCTGAAAATATGACCAATGTTAGCTGAAGTAAACCATTCCACATTTAGCATCACCTCAATTCACATCATCTGGACCATCCTCCTTCAATTTCTTTTTGCATCTGCACAGTATTATGCACTATGATCAGGACAGAGAGAAATCTTTAGCCTGAACAATAATGGAATAAAAATGCATATTCTGCAACAGTTAATCATTTCATGGCTTCTTCGGTTCCAATCAATAGCTTGTGTGAAGGAAAAGCAGCAAACAATGAAAAAGAATTGTTCTGAACATTTTAAAAGGAGCATCTCAGTTTTTAAAATCTGACATAATTCTTCACAGAGAATTTCCCTTTGATTGATCTTTAGAAAAGCCTAGCGATAGAAAATAATTTATTCAGTACAAAACAGATCTTCTTTTCCAATTCTCAAAACTGTTGGTGAGCCAAAGGAATACGTAATTTTGAGGTTCTGCTGTATTTGGTACCTTCAGCCTGACCTCTAGTAATGCTTGAAATACCACATGCAAAACCTCTGCTACAGATTTCACATTTCAATGGGCATAGATTGTGGACCTGGGGATGCAAACACAACCTGAAGCAGTCCCCATCTGATGGGAAACTCTAACTATTGCACAGCTGGGAAAAGTGACATTCCGAATGTTGTCTTGGTGCTCCTTCCCTCCCTTTTCAGGCACTTGCCTATTAAACAAGATGAGTTTACAAGTCAAAAAGTTGTTTCTGACAGTCACTGCTGACTGTCACTGTCTGAAATCAAGCTGTTTTCTCTCCTCTTTATACATTACCCCCAGATATGAAGACTCCAAATCTGAGTGTAATTGGCAATTCTCTTGACAATGTACAAGGTAAAATAGAAGCAGCATGTAGCTCAACTGCTCAGCTGGATCTGGAACAAAGACAGCAGTTATAATTGCTATCTACCACTTAAATAACCAGATACTGCACGACAATAAATGGAGGCTAAGAGATTATTAGGACCAAGATGCCAGTCACAGGTACAATTCCAGACAAATTTATTTTAATGTCAGAAGGAGCTAATGGAGGAGGCTGGGAAAAACACAGATATGGGTTAAATTGGCCATGATTTGTCAGCAGGATACAACTGCACCGAGTCTCTGGGAGATGTATTCAGGCTGGAAACAGTCTCTCTTGGGGAAATTATAGGTATCTCTTGGCTGAGTTGTTTAGGTAGCTTAAACACCTGGGATCACATATCCTTAGAGTTAGCACTGCAATGGCCTGGGAACAAAGATTTTACAAACATTTCTGCATGGGTGAAAGGTGCCCCACCTGATATCTCCCTCTTCCTCCTGGGGGACCAACTCCCAGAGGCAGCTGGACACAGCACTGGCCTTTCAGGGCTTATGAGAAGCAAACACAGCTTTATTTGCCTCCTGACCCCTCACTCAAAACATCTGCAGCTCTGTAAATGAAAAGCAAACACTGCAATTCAGCAGCACCTTCTACCCCTGCTTCATTCTGTCGGGAAAGTGAGGCCACATTCTGATGTCACCATGACACAGCATGGCTGTTGTGGTGACGTCTGAGAATTTCTGGTTGCTCTCCTCAGCCCTTTATCTTGCATCTTGTCTGGCAAGGTGAAGCCTGGATGGCTGGGAGACATCTGCAGGTGAAAATTTTGATCAAACTGAGGAAAAAAAAAAATGGGGCCTTCTTCAGCACTGGAATCCTGAGTTTCTGTTCCAGATGACCCAGTTGAGTCGGCAGTCTCAACTTTTGTCCCTTGTCATAGAAGGGCAGCTGGTGATGCTGCTTTAGCCTCTATAAATGAACAAAAGGCTTTTCAATGCTCACATCATGAACCCTGGGCCATGAGCATATGGTTTAATTTTTTGAAGGAGAGCTCTGGCAAAGCCAAGGATTTTGATCCTTTTCCTACCTGAAAAGAAACACTCTGGAAAATTGCTAGCTGCTGCTGCAAAAAAAATCTTCAGAAGGGAAGTGGCGGGATGGAGAGGACATATGTAAATTTTTGAAACCAATTGCACAAAAACTTTTATTCACAGCCTTAGTATTCATGGATTCAGCAAAATAGAAGGGAATTCTCCAATATCTGCCTCACCTGACAAACTTCAAGCACTAGGAGCAGCAGATTCTGCTTTTGGCAAGGTACGTCAGTCCCTTTGCACATGAAATAACTCTCAGGATATTAGAGTGGGATAGATGTTCATCCCACAGTGCAGTGCCTCAAAATCAGTGGTATTTGGGTTTCTAAGTCACTTTGTATGCTTTTATAGTCCTACACTTCTCTGCTGCAAAAGCACCGGGGTGTTAGTACTTAAGAGAACTGTATCATAACATTTTATTCCAGTTTATTCATCTTTAAAATGCCCCTGGAGAGCCCTTTCTAATATCTGTGTTTGTCTTTTGTGAGCCTAATGCTTAGTTATCCTACTTTTTCTCTCTCAGACTGGAAACAGAGGCAACTAACTCCTCTCCTTTGCATTTTTAGTTACTTTCCTAATACAACCAACTTTCAAGAGAGATTATTCCCACCTGCTGTGAACCCATAGGCAGAGTGAAAAAACACAGCACCAGAGACAGACTTTTTGAAGGAAAACTGCCTAAGGAGAAGCCCAGACCTTCAGCCTGTGGTAGGAGCAGCTTCTGCAGAAGACAATGATCTCTTCATGGCACCTCCACAGAAGACACCCAAATATCTGCGCCCAGCACCTCCACACCTACCAAGTGCTGTGTTTCGTGCCTTTCCGTGTGGGCATCCACATTTACCAGCTCTGCAGGCTGTCCTGGCTACTCTGCTTCCCTTCTGGGATCCACGAGTTTCAACATCCACGCTGGCTGCGTCCTCTGCTGCTGCTGTGCCAAGGCCACCACGCTGCCAAGCTCCAGCACACCCTCACTGCCCTAACCCATCTGTCACCCAAATAAATATTTTCCTGTTGTTTCGTGCTGTCTCTTTACAGTCTCACCGTCACTGTCTCTATACCCTGAGGCATTGTCCCAGCCCAGGGAAGCCAAAGGCCCCAGGCAGTAATGTGCTCAGCAAAACCCAGGAAAAGGGCAGCACGTGGCTCATCCAGGAGCTGCACCAGCAGCAAATGGCACACAGCAGTGCTCTACAGAGCAGTTGGACCACGGGAAGATTTCCTAAATTAGGTCCTAGGATAAAAGAGCTGAGCATGTGATTCCACCTCCCGTTCTAAACTTCCATATGCCAGACGATAACTGCCTATTAAATTGCAACTGGGAATCAGCACACAAACTTCATCTCCTGCCTTGTCCCAATTACTTTAAAATAGGTATTGCTGAGTCAGTCGCCTGGATTACAGAAATCAGAGATCTTCAACAGTATTTAACAACTTTTCAGGTTTGCACTAAGTCCTCTAGAAGCAGATCAAAGTGGGAGCAGTAGTTCCAGTCAGGTTCACAGGTGGAAGCAAACTTCCTACAAAAACGTGCCTAATGGAATCATTAATGTTGCAGAGGTTGTGTTACAGATGAGTAATACAATAGTTGGCTCTCACAGTTAAGAGATATATATTATGTAGATGTTAAAATGCACAGTGATGTTACTGTGATGTGTCCCTCCATAGTTCTCTTTCCCTTCCCCCTTTTAACAGCCTCAGCAGTCAGGGCATTTAGAGAGGGCCAGCTTATTACCGAGAGGCTCAGGGTAACAACACATGACCTCCAACCAAGATATAAGAAAGTAATCTCCACCAATGGACAGCAGAGGAAGAATTGACTGAAAAAACCTGGGAGATGCTCAAGATATAAAAGGCAAAGCATCCATTTTGTAGACGAGCACGTGGCTGATAGTCACGGGGGCTCCCAGCGCTGCAATTTTTCCTCATTTAGCCCATTTGTTGCAATTTTTGTTAACATTTAATAAACCTTTAAAATTTTTAAAAGTAAGCAATTGTTTCTCACAGGTTATCATCCCTCCACACATCCCACAGCAAGGATCCCTCCTTACAACTGTGTTTTCAGTGTTTCCCTTGAGGTCTACTCTCCTACTCAACACAGTGTGAAAAACGCATATTATGTGATTAGCTTTTCGCAAATATTAAAATGAATATTATTTGTGTTATATTAGAAAGTTATAATGTATTAATCCTTTTCAGTATTGTGCTAAATATAGTTTTAGGCTATAACATAATATTAAAGTAGAAACTATGGGATGTAAGATACTTTTTCTAACTAGCTCAAGAAATTCTTCGCACAGAGAAAACAGCAACAAGACACCAAAATCTCCAAGAGAAGAATTATTGCCTCCTTTTCGGGAAGAACCAAACTTGGTGGGGACTGAGATGACTGATTTACAAGATGAGGGGAGGAAGTTGACAATAACCAGAAAACACCCTTTGTTTGAAAAGAATTTTTGAATCATGTATGAGATAAATTAACATGCAACAGGCTATTGCTTTTAAAGGTTAATTCTTTGTTAGCAACCCATGCTTTCAAGAGGAAAGCATCCGAACATTTGTAATTCTTTGCTTTTTTATTGTCCTGACTCTGATTGTCCAAATTCTTGTTGCTCTAATTTGTACTACTGTTTTTATAACCATTTTATTACTATTAAAATTTTAAAAATTTTAAACAAATGATTGGTGTTTTTCACACCAGCACCTAGCCACTGGCCATCAGTGGTCCCATTGAGCAGCAGTGCCACAAAGCTCCCCAGCTGCTGGAACTCACCGTGGGCCTCTTCCACTGGATCTGCCGGAGCTTCTCCTCCGGGAGCAGGGTGGGACCGATGGAGCTGATGTGGGCCGGGAAGGTGGCATCCTCAAAGAGCAGCCCTCGGCTCAGGCACGAGGCTCGCAGGTCCCTGAAGTCCTGGCTGTTAAATTTCTTCAGGTTCTGGAGGCTTCCTGTGGCTCCAGTGGTTTGCCAGCCCCGCTCTGGCGTGGGAGCGGAGCTGGGGGCGAGCATCCTCTCCCTGTGGGGGGAGGACAGGGGCTGAAATTGGTTTCCCGATGCAAAGTGTGCATCAGTAGTGTGTGGGATAACACCTCCCCCTCCCACCAGGAGGACTGTGGAGCTGCAGCTTGCAAAACTGAGGGCAGCCACAGTGACAAAATCCTTATTAGCTGGAAATGCATGGGGAAAGAGCAGTCGTCAAATCCTGGCTGGTTTATCTTAAACCAGTGCTGTCAGTGCTACAAATTCAATTTGGAGTCTTCCCCGAGGACAGGGAGCAAAGCTGTTAGCGAGCTGCTGTGTGAGCACGGAGGTACAGCTGCAATGTAAGCCAGCACAGGGGAAGGAGCAGGAGCTGCACACGCAGGGGAGTGGGAGTGTGAGCAGGGATGATGCCCACAGGTTCCTAAAATTCTTCGGGTCAGGTATCACAGCTGTGCCCAGAGCACAGGATTGCAAGCTGCTGTTTAAACTGGGCAGTCACTGCGTGGCTTCTCCAGGTATTCCAGTCTGAAGCAGGGTGGAACCCCTCTCTGTTAATGTGTCTGACAGAAAGGGGCGCTTTAATTAGGAAACTGAACATTTCATACACACAGTGAAACCCTGGACTAAACAGACCTGCTAATACACCTGCTGGCACAGCTAGGGATGGATGCAGGAGCCAAAATCTCCTGTTGAGGGCTCTGTCCCTTTACAGGCATCAAAGAGCACAGCAGGAGTCCTGCCATCAAAGATCTACTTTTGTTCCAAAGGGAGGTAGCTCATCTTCCATGGAGACACTGGACTGTGGGATGGGAGAGATTTTAGTACAGCAGTGGGAGAAGGACACAAGAAAGAGGGAAAACTGCACATTTGGAGGGGCCAGTGGCACTGGAGCTTAAAGAAAGCAACTTGTTCTGTCCAACCAGAGCACAAGTTTTGAGGTGTGCTCCCCAGAGCCACATGGATGTACAGAGACACACACCTGGGCACCAGCTCCTGGGGATGTCCCTTCAGCTGGAAGGTTCTGCTGTGGTTTCAGGGCTCAGAGAAGTAGCAGGAAGGTTGTGCAGCCTGCCTTGCCTCCTGGTTCCTTCAGCTCCTGTCGTAACACAGAATTACATGTTGCTGGATAAACACATGACACAGGGTCCACCCCAGTTTTCATCCTTCATTCCCATTTGCCCTCACAAAACCAAAATATTAACTATCCTGAGCTATATTTCCCCTTTTGCTTCTTTCCCTATGAAAAAAGAAGCCCCTTATCAGCAGACTTTTAAAGGCAGAGTCCCTGTGATCCTGCTCTGGCATCTTGTTTTTTGGATTCCGCCACACTTGATCCAGGGATTCCTGCCCCCAGCTCCTGGCTTCCATAAATTAGCCCTGGAAAATCCACCACATGCCCTGGGCAAGCCTCACCTGCAGTTAATTAACTTTGCTGTGCTAATTTCTAGCCTGAAGTCACCTAGTCTCACTTTCCAGCAACCGGATGCCATAGCTCTTTTGGTTGGTTGGTTTTGTTTGCTTGTTTGATTTTCTTTTTGTTGTTCAAATTTTTTTTGTAGATGAAAGGGTTCTTTTCTGCCAAACAAACTTATCTGTAGATCTGAGATGTCCCTGGTGCTGCACAAACAGAGCAGATGGCTCCAGTAAGAGCAAAGCCTCAGGTTTGTATTGTGAATTCTTCCCACATGTCAGAAACACAGCTCAGCTGCAGTGAAGGTGTGATACAGCCCCCACTCCCCTCCCTACACCCTTTTCACTTAGTCTCATCACCTTTCTCAGTGCTTCAAGTCACTTAGCCTCCTGGCATGGTAACAACAGCCTAAACAAATAAGTGGTTTTGCATCTCATTGTTTTAATTAAAAGCCCCACAAAAAAATCCAAAACCACCCTCGGCCAACAAGAAGAGAGAGCATTCCCCTGGGGATTGCATTTTTTAATACAATGGAAATAAATCTTATGTAATGTACCATAACACGACAAGGGAATGGCTTCTTAACAAATACTCATTTGAAACTGTGCCCAGGCTCCGTGCATGCTAAGATCTATTTCTTGAAACAGTGTTCCAGCAAAACTGATTACTAATTCCAAAGCTCAAATTAAAATTAACAGAGCTTGAAGGCTGGGTCTGACACGCGTTCCCTCTCTTCTGACAGAGAACAAGAGTTTTTAGCATGTGTGTGTGTGTGTTTAATTACGTTGTTTAACATATTGGGATTAAATTAGCAACCAGACTGAGGAAAATAACACACTTAACTACTACTCCCTTGCAGGAATATCTTCATCAGCACAGACACATGAGTTCCACGCCCACCCATGCCCCTCTGCAGGCAGCCCATGGGGTCAGGACCTGCCTAGCACTGCCCTGGCTGCTCCAACACGCTCTGATGGTCGCCTCTTTTGGAGCAGCATCCTGAATCCTGGCCACAGCTCTCCCACGTGGCTCTCACGGGTCCATCAGCAACAGCAAAGGTCACAAAAGTTGTTAAAGCTGAATGTTGCCTGCTTGGTTGGGGAGCTTCTTACTGTTACTGACCTCGAGAGGCAGAAAGGCTTTCAAGGGACAGAGTTATAATGGAATGGATACCGGAGATGTTGCCCTTGCACTGCTGCCTGACACAGGATGCAAGGAGAGAGGGAGGGATTCCAAACACTCACAAAGTCTGGTTCAGACATACTGTCAAACTCTAAAGAAAACAAAGAGATTGCCACTCAACTAAGGGAAGAAATTATTATTCAGAAGGGGGTAAACATTCAGGAGGGGCTAAACAAATATTTGCTTAGTCCTGGGATCTCCTTCAACACACTTACTTATCTGAAATGGAGAAGGGAATCACACCCAACTTTGCTGCTCTTTTTTGGTTCCTCTTCCTTCTCAGCAGAGGGATATCCGTGTTGTCTGTCCCTGAGAAAGGGACAAACAGCAAAGAAAGAGGGAGAGGAAGTAAGCAGTGGAAAATCCACAGACAGAAGGATACAAAGAGATCAAGTGATGCAGCTGGAAAGGATGGGAAGGAAAGAGGAGTCTCTGAACACAGCAGGGCAAAAAGGTTGGTGACTCCTGCAGAAATCCATGGGGAAACCCCAAGCAGCCAGCATTCTCTGCACTGAACAGCTTAAAAGGCAGCAGTGAAGGTGTGTCCTGCCTCCCTCCAGCTCTCATTCAGCAAAGATGTCAAGCCACAACTATAATCAGGTACTCAATGGCAGCAAAAGCTACTGACAGCTAATTACTCTTTGCATAAAGATTTATGTCACAGTACAGACATCATTTCCTTCAATGGCTTTGGTATTTTTCAGAGTAGAAAGTAGAAATAGGCAATTAGAAACCATGTGTACTTCATAGCTGAACCTTCTCCTCTCCACTGATTTTCTCAAAACATTTCCATTATATGTTGGCTTAGCTGAATTTCTGTACTTTAGAAAGAGCAACTAATTTTCTCAAACACAACAAAGAGTACCAGAAGAGCTGAAAAGCCAGCAGCCCTTCTTCCCCTGCTTCCTTTCAAACACTCCAAACTATCAAGCTACATTCCATCTCCCCGTAATATTCAATATACGCCACAGTAATGCCAGCACTCTTTCCTCTAAGATCCTGTCATTCACGTACTTGAAGCATTGTAAAAATGTCAGGGACTCAGTTCCAGAATTATCTTATAATGAAGGAAAGTGTGAGTTTATTATCCCTCCTGGCATTCAGAGGAAGAAACAAATGAGAGGCAGCAGCCCCTGCAGAGACAGCAAGCTGAGGATGCAGTGCAGGGACCAGAACGTGGATGTCCCAAACTCCACATGGACAGCAGCTCCTTGCACACACCACGTGCAAAAGCCTTGAGTACCACAGAAAATCAAAACCAAAGCCAGGCACTCTGGCAGCCCTCGAGGAGATTACTTTCCCAGTGGCATCTTGCACGACCTTCTGCTCCAAACAGCCTGTGAAGTACTCCCTTCTGGCTATTTATTAACTCAATTTTCTTCTCGTTTTGCATACACAGCATAGGACAGTTCCAGATACCTTTTTTCTACCTCATTTAACACCAGCCTACAGTAACTATAGCATCCTCCTCATCTTAGAATCTCTACTCCCACTTGATCCAATTACTTCTGACAACTTACCGTTTTACAAAGGAGCCTCTTTCTAGGATGGCAGATTCATCTCTTCTTTCCCTCCAGGTAACATTAAGGATAGGTACTCTAATTTATTCAGTCTCTCAATGTGTCTGTGGTGCTTTTCCAGCCCTATTACCTGTATTTCACCTGCTTCATCTCGTGCTAAATAAAACACCAAGGGGTGCTTTTTACCTGCAGTGCCTCCGGCGTGACTCCAGCCAGCACCCACAGAGAGACACGGGCTGGCCCAATCCCCGCTCTCCTTTATAGGGAAGCTTTGGCCACGCCTTGAGCAAACGTAACCAAGCTGAAGTTCAACAACCAACCTGGCTTGGGTGTAATAGTTTCATACAGATATCACAGCATGAAGATACACAAATATAGAGATATGCACACACACTTCTGTTGGCCAAGCACAATGAATTGTCTGTCAACCTACGCTTGTGGGCAGCATCCTCTGGCCAACTGGGGCTTCAGCTGCAGTTATTCTTAGAGGAAAACAGGTTTATTTGCACCTCTCATCTGTTTTGCTACTCCTCAAACCAGCAGGAAGTGCAGTAATCATTCAGGATCCAGGCACAGCCTGGATCTGGCAGGACTCACCACAAGACGAGTTATCAGAGGTGCGTGTCATTCTTTCTGCAGTAAAATCAGCAGATATTTTTAGGCCAATGCCTGCTAGCATTTACGCTGGGCTCTTACTTAAATTCCACATCAGTTCACTTGGGCAGCTCATTTCCTCCAGGACTGCCTGAGGAAGTTGGACTTATCCTTTTATTTAGGAAGGGACTGACCTCCATTATGCTAAAGCCCAAAGCCAAATAATCAAAGAATATTTAGCAAAAATATGGAAATGTTTATTTTTGGGAGACCAAACTGAGACAGCCTAAAGAGGCCCAAAATTCAAGGGAACGTGGGCAGCACGTTCTC
Source organism: Pyrgilauda ruficollis (assembly GCF_017590135.1). NCBI lineage: Eukaryota > Metazoa > Chordata > Aves > Passeriformes > Passeridae > Pyrgilauda > Pyrgilauda ruficollis. The sequence goes on along the minus strand of NW_024524489.1, from coordinate 8,886,367 downwards.
AGGGACACATTCCCTGGCAGCAATCCTAAGTGCATTCCTAGAGCCTGCAAACACGTGTTTGAATAAAAGTCCTGGAATCTTCAAGTCTCTTCAGTCTCTTGCCACCTGAACAAGAGACAACGATGCAACCTTGCAATAAAGCAAACCAACAGCACCCTGGGCTGTGCGAGTTGCAGCACAGTGGGTCAAGGCAGGAGACCCTTCCCTTTTGCACGGTACTTTTGGGGTGATATCTGCTGTACCCAGTTTGGGGCTGCCCAGTGTAAGAGGGACACTGAAAGTGCAGCAGCTCCAGCAGAAACACACCAGGATGGTCAGGGAGATGGAGTACACAATGTGAGAGAAGAGAGAATGAGAGTTTTTCTGCTCAGGCAGGAGGGACTAATTGCACTCTCCCACTATCCAAAAAGTTCCAGAGCAGGTGGAGACAGGCTGTCCTTGAAGGAGCACAGCAGATGGGCAGAGGCAACAGGCACAAGGAGCAGCAAGGAAAATTACATGTGGCTGGAGACAAAAAAGATCTTCAGAGTGGCTAAGCCCAGGCACAGGTGCCCAGAGAGATATTGGAGATATTCACATGGACAAGGACATAAGCAGCAACACGTAACTCAAAAGTCAACCTGCTTTGAGCTGGAGTGGGACTCAAAGACCCAAGAAATTCCTCTCTCTTTTTCAAGTTACCACAGCTTGTTCATGAAAAGTTACTCTGCAGTGGACGTTCATAAAGTTCACCTTGGGGATTAACAGAAAAACTTATCAATCCATAGTTCTTTACTTATCCACAGTAATCCTACAATCTCCTGGGCTCAGGAATTTCCCCAGAACAAGACTTTGTTTGGTCTGCAGTCCCTTGAGCTGGGATGTCAGCAGTTCACATAGCAGCTGGTTCCTGGGAGCTATGGGAGATGAGAACATAAAAGTGCTCATGAAAAAGACAGTTCATCTTCTTCATCAGTGTTTACTATAGCTCTGTGGGTCTGAAAGCTGGGTACTGCACTCTGCCTGCTCGTATTTAAGGGCTTTCATTTCCTTGTGAGACCCCAGCATTTAGCAAACTCTAATAGGAAATGCATCCATGTCAATTAGAGCAAAATCTGCCTCAGAGGGCAAAACAGGTGCAGTTTTCCTTTAAGAGCTGTTTTCCATAAGCACTACATAAATAAAAGCTGATTGCAGCAGAAGCAGGGAGCAAAGATTTCCTTCATTGCAGCGAAGGAGCTGTGAGGTGATGAATGCCATAGCTGCTGGCTCCTCTGACAGCAGGAGCGCTGCTCATCGCCTCCTCTCCCGGGAACGGCAGGTACAGCCCCCTCCAGCCATGGGATTCATTGTCTGGAACTGATATCTCTGCTTAAATGGTGGATTAACATGATTTAAGAAATATTCATTGCAAAGTTGATTAGAAAGCCCCATCACCAACCTGGCAGGAGATTTCAGTTAGTGCAGCACGAGCCCATTTTGAGATTGTCAGCTTTTCTGCAGAAGGCTGTATTGATGTGTCCATTTTTGCAGTGGCTCCAGAGAAGGAAACCCAGAAGGCTGAGGGATTTATGTGCAGTAATGAGCCTTGGGATTATTTGCTATCCCAAGTATCTGTGGAAACCTACAAGAAAAAAAAAAAAAACCGAAAAAAAGAAAAAAAACACCCAGAAGGATTTGAGTAGAGTGCACAGGGCTGTGCATTGGCAGAGCAGGGGTGTTTTCTTCCAGTGATACCCTGTGAGATTGTGGCAAGTGCCAGCAATTCCCCTGAGCTAAAGTTTGCTTTTGCAGAGCAGGGACATGAATCCATCTAAGGGTAGATGTGCAGTTTAATCTTCTCATGAAGAAAAGATGCTGAAGGATCACTGAAAAAAATCAAAGCTGCTTCTGCACTGCAAGGCACCACTCAGGGCTGGTAAAACCCAAATAAAGGAAGACCCCTTTACTTAGGACCAACAGCTTCCTCTTTGGGTAGTGGCACTAGAGGGCAAATAGTAGCAGGTGATGTTGAACCCAGGTTTTCTGTGAAGCCAACATGGCTTGTGAGGTCTCAGCTGGCACCAGAGATTTTTGGAATTTAGTGAATCTTTATTCCTCTCTACCCTGGGATAAAAATACACACACACACACACAAATTTGCACAGCACAGAGGCTCTTTTAAAATGGATTTTAAACGAAACACTTATATCTCCTCTTTGCCTGGCTTTTCTGAGAGTAGACTCTTCTTCTGGATGGATGTCATGCTCTAACTGCAGCTGTCAGCTCACTCACTCACCCACCACCAGATGAGGAAGAGAACTGGAAGAGTAAAAGTGAAAAAATCATGGATTGAGAACAAGACACCTCAAAAGGTAGAGAAAAAGCACAAGGAAGGCAAAACAAGGAATTCATTCCCTGTTTCCCATGGACAGGTAGGTGTTCAGCCATCTCCTGGAAAGAGAGGCTCCATCCCACATAGCAGTTATTGGGAAATGAGACTCAAACACCCCCTTCCTCCTCCTTCCCCAGCTTCCCCAGCTGGACACGATGCCCTGGGCTGTGGGGTGTCCCTTTGGGCACTGGGGTGGGCTGCCCTGGCTCTGTCCCCTGCCAGCTCCTTGTGCACCCCCAGCCCGCTCACTGCTGGGTGGGGAGAGGAGCAGAGCGGGGCTGGGTGTGTGCAAGCTCTGCCAAACAACAGCAAAAACATCCCTGTGCTATCAGCACTGCTTTCAGCACTCATCCAAACCACAGCCCCACAGCAGCCACTGGAAAGGGAATCAGCTCGGAGCCAGTTCAAAGCAGCGCAGCAGCCGGCAGCGCGTGCGAGGCTCCGAGCCCTGCACCATCTTCCAAGGCTGGCTGGGGAGGAGCTGCATGGCTTTGCCCAAGTGCTAGTGGAAGCCTTGGCCTTCAGAAAGGGAACTCTCCTCACTCCACCCACAGAGCTTCTGCACTGAAGTATTAAGACTGTTATTTTTTGCAGCGTTGCAGACATATGCCTTAATTTCTTACTTCTGCTGCTCTTACCCCTGTGAAGATCGCACTCTATTTAGCAGAAAGGCTCCTAATTTACACCGTGGTAAATAAAAGAAACAGGCTGGGAAATTTTCCAGGGTAGTGAACACAAATAGGTTTTGTGTAAAAGAGGAATCATCCTTCAATCATTGTCACATTTGCTGCAGTGATTGGGCATCCCACTGTTTTTGCATTATGGGACTAATGTAAGAATACTATCAATCCATTTCATTTCCTCATTCATAATTTTGTATATAGGTCAAGTGTTACCATTTATTTGCTTCTTTTAGACAAGATGCAGGGAAGCTATGATTAGTATTAGTCATAAACAAGCTCCTTTGCTCTGTGTTTATGCACTCCTATTTCTGGCAGGACCTGCCAATCTAAAATATAAACTTTTATGACTGTAAAAACTATCAGGCAAGTAACAAAGTCCTACTTCAGCATCTGTTTTTACCCAATCCTCACCCACGAGCTGCTCCTCAGTGCAAATTCACCACGAGCTGCAGCACTCTTGCCATATTCACATATGAATCATTTTGCTCATAAATGAAGTACAACTGTTGCCTGAGTGAAACGTGGCAGCTGCCTAACAGTACGTAATGAATCCAGAGAGCTAGATCCTAACTGCCACTTGGGGGAGGGGGGATTTGGTTTGGAAAATATCTCTCTCCAGAGCCCTATCTTCAGAAGAAATATCCACTGGCTTCAGAACCACAGTGGGAATTCTTTGGGAATAAAAATAAAAATAAAAAAATAGGCAGCCTGCTACTGACACCCATATTAGCGCTAGAATTTCCCAGTGGAATATTTTTCCTTCAGAAAAATGCAATTCTGTCAAACATGAAAGACACTAACAATGAATTTTCACCACGAGAAAGATACAAACATTTCTATAACGCCATTGGGCTCCATTCTGATTCTGCAATGGTTGCAACTTTTGCTTATGAAAAACCTCATCACTTCAGGCTCATCTCTGCATTATCCAGAAGGTTTAACACTGCAATGTAAAAAAGATTTCAAGTGTTATTGCAACAAATAGCTCTCTGCATTCGATGTGACATTATTTTTAAGAATGTGATTTCCCAGGAAATTCTGGGCTTTGTTTTCATTTGAATGAAGAACAGAATATGATATCACATTGAATACCAAATCTTTACAAAACCTCTACAGAAATTTGGCCCCTCAGCAGCCAGCAGTGAAAATCTCCTTGAGAATAGGCCCATAGGAGTAACATCAAAACACTTTTTAAGCAGAGCCATCATGACATTGTCCTTGCAAGTGACACGGCCTCCCACCTGGTCATAGCACTGCTGTTTCACTTCACCAAACCTTGCCAGCAACTCTTTGGAAAGGTAAGTGAAGGAGCACTTTTATTCCTCTCTCCCTGGTGTCCCTCATCTACCTCTTCATAAGCAGCTTTTTGGGTCCCAGAGACAGCCCTTTGTGCAAGGCACATCAAAATGAAGCTCTTGTTTTCATCAGCACATTAGCCCTTATTTGGCATTTCTGCCTCCAGCCTCTTTCAAGCCCCGTGGGTACGAGAAAATTTATTTCACGCTTTTTTGTTTTGTTTTTGTCTCGGTGTGAACAGATTGTGACAGCCTCACATTTGTTTGTTTTCCAGAAAACATTCCCGCCATCCTCTAAAGGAGAATCCTTGGCCTGCAGATCGTTCTGACAACATTTAGCTTACTGAAAACATTTGGGGTTCCCAGTGTTTGCTGACTACTGACATGCACAGCACAGCTTCTTCTTCCTTGACATCTCACCATTTGGGAGGTGCTGGCATTCCACCTTTCCTCCTGGCTGTCCACCTCTCCTCCTCGCTCCCACAAGACATCCAACACCTGGAGAAATTCGGGGCTGCAGCTTGAGACGAGCCAGATAGCTCCTCTGGGATTCCCTGTCCTGCAGCACCAACCCAAAACCTGAAAACGGGCTTCATACCCAAATCAGCACAGAGGGATCTGAAGGTAAATTGTGGCAAACCCCAATACTGTCACAGGGGAATGAAGGCCCTGAGTGGCTGGAAGCCACAGACAGGACACCCTGGCCTTGTCCTCTGAGAAATGCTGGTGGAGATTCTCCCCCACACAGCAGCTGCTGGATGCTGGCAGTGCTGGCCATTGCTTGAACACTGTGGTTCCACCTAGCACAAATAACGACATAGAAGGAGAAATTGAATGAATCTCTCAGACTAACAACCTCATCACCAAATTCCTGCAAATTTAAAAGGTTAGAAAAACCAGAAATCATATGGTTTTTGATGACTCTGGCTTCATCTTCCCTCGATCCAGCAGAGGTGCCCTCTCCTGAAGCAGTAGAACCCAAGCATACACACCTGCAAGGTACCTGGGCAGTTTAAAAATAAAAGCTGTCTTGAGAGAGGATGGTGAGATACCTACAGACCTGATGGTAAAGTCAGAAAAAAATTGTGTTCACCTCAGTTACCACATTAGGTAAGAGTGGTACAGATCTTTTCTGCCTTCTGGACAGGACAGCGGGCAGCTCTCCTGGCAGCCCCAAGGAGCATGGTGCAAGGCTCCCAGGATCATGCTGTGCTTCCCTGGAATACTCAGGGTACCTAAACTTGGTGTTTTTCCTCTGAAAAAAGCAGTCCACACTTTGTATCCCACTCACAGAGACCCATTTGATCTCTCTCTAAGTATGATTTTGGCCAAGAGAAGAGTCATATGACAGCTTTTGTAACAGCATCAGCACCTGCTAACATCACAGGGTCAAAAAGTAAAAAAATCTCAAAGCATCTAAAACATCACCAGCCTGAGTTCTCATTCTGATGACTTTGCAGCCAGATGCATCTGAGCTTTCTTATCTGACTGACACAAGTTAAAAGCAAAGCACTGTCCATAAAGAAGGCTCTTCAGCTTAGTCTGGAGGCTAGATTTATTCAGCCCAAAACCAAAGGAGAATATGACCTCTGATTTGAGAGGCACAGAAAGGGTGGCAAATCCATGGAGAAAAGCTCCAGACAGAAGTGGTCTCCCCCAGTAACTGAGACAGTTTTGCTGCTGAGGCCAGCTGTCAAAGGAGGAAGGGAGAAAAAAAGCAACAAGAAAATCTTGTATAGAAAGAGTTGAGGGGTTTACCAGGATGAACTTTCAGTAACTGTACAGACTTGGAAACAGAGAGTATTTGTCCCTTTGCAGCATGGCTCTGGTGGGTGCTCTAGGACATGTAAAAGACAGAATCCCTTCCAAGCTGAAAGAGAAGCAAAGCTCAAGGGGTGAGGCTGCAGAGCACAAGTGGAAAATCTGAAGCACAGAGCCCACTGGTGCCCTCCCGATGCATCCTGAGCATTGCAGCATCAGGACTCAGCCTGGCTTCAAACACACAAATCCCTGATGGAGACAACTGCCCTCCCCAAATTCTGCTTCCCAAGAGCTGTGGGGGGCCAGCTGTGACCTGCATGGACTAACAGAGCAGCACATCACATCAAGGGCCCTTGAAAAGGAAGGGTTTGTGTGTTCTGCTCTCCTTTTCCACCTGGTTGCGTGGCCATGGCAGCTGCCACCACCTTTCCCAGGCTGGCCCTGCTCTGTGACCTCTGTCCCCACACTCTGCTGGCAGCAGGCTTCCCTTTTCCTGCCTCAGAGCTCCCTTTTCCTGCCTCAGAGCAGCCCCAGCCCTGAGCTCTTTTGTCAGGATGAAAGGTTCCTCTCAGAGCTGCACGGTGTGCTTTGATAACAGGGCTGCTCTCTTTGCTCTGCTCTATCAGTACATGGAAAAATGAGGATTGGTACTCTATCTGAGGTATTAATTAAATACCTTAAATAGCTAGATAAGGCACTTAGCTAGGGCTCAGAGCCATGTATGCAGAGTGAGATGCCAGTGCAGAGAACAGCATATGGTCCCTAGAGAATGTTTCTGTCACTTTTCACTGACATTTCAACTAATGTTCTTCACTGATTATCTATATTCTACAATGTATTAAGGAAGCACATCAGACACTGCCTTTAACTTGTCCAGCCAAACTATGCTACATTTCTAAATGCTTCCTTCTTTGGGGAGGAGGAAGAGAAGAACTGAACTCTCTAATTCCATGGTCAAACACAGGAGGCTATGGGTAACAGTCACAGGATGGAAACAGGGCCATAACACACAAGACTGTAAAAAGAAGGGCAGAGTCTCAGGTTATTTACAGAGGATGACTTCTATGAAAATTATTCCATCCAGTGAAAAAGTGAAAAATGCAAGGTAATGCCTGAAAGGGAAGAGGGACACTCGGAGAGGACAAGGCTCAGCAAGACTAGCCCTAGGGTGAGACAGACTTGGAAATGATTGCTTCCCTTTGAGGTGAGAAGAACTGGCTCAGTACCATGCTGGGAAGCACCCAGGAGAAGACAGACTGGAAAACAACGTGACAGTGCCTTGATTCCTGGTTCATTTTTAACTTTTTCTGAAAGAGAACTTGTTAATTTTAAATTTGGTGAGCTTATTAGAGAATCCCAGACCAAATCACTAATCTCACTATATCAATACTAATATAAGAGAGGGTTTAAGGTGGAGCAAGAGCTGAATGAGAAGCAGTCACATCCCCCCTCAGCCCACCTGGTGAGAAACATCTTGTCCCTCTCCCAGACATCTGATTTCCTCCAGCTACTCTGATGCTGGTGAGCCACAGGGAGATGCAGAAAGGGAGTGAGAGCAGAGCAGAGCTGAATGAAGCAGCTCTCCTGACTCACTAATGGAACAGGCAACAGGAATCCAGCAGCCCCCAGGAACCATCTGGGGACCTTTACTCTGCCACTGTGAACCAGCAAAAGTTTCTTCTCCAGAGCAAAAAGATGAGACCCTTTGAACCTAAAAACAATCAGTGCTGGGATCTCTATGTACTGTCATATTTCTTTCACTAATATGGGATAAGACTTCGGGGCAAGACTGAATTGAGCCCCTTGTTTACTGCATCCAGGAGAAAACTCTGTATAAGCAGGTGGGTGACGTGCTGAGATGAAGACTAAGCCTTTTCTCTCCTGCAGTCTGAATTTCAATTACTGTGCTCGTTGCAGCCTACTGAGAGCAGTGCTTGGTAGCCATTAGCTGGAAAATCCAACCCGAATGTGTTTGACCCAATAGAAGCCCCAGTGAGTGACAGAGGATGGAATTGAGCAGGAAATACCGCGGGCTGTGATGGATCGGATTCCCAGAACAAAGAATTACCTTCCTCTTCTCCTCTCCCTTTATATCCTCCTGCCAAAGCACTGGGGATGGTCCTATTAACTAGGGGCTACACAGAGCATTGGAGGAAATCACAAAGATGGGTTTTGCACTAAATAACTGGACTGTCAGAGAAAGAGAGAGGGAAAAGACATCACTGCATTGCTGGGAGACAAAAACTGAAAAATAGCCCATCCTGCAGCTTCTTTGGGGCCACAGATTTATGATGTGTGTACAGTGCCTCACACAGTAAGACTTTGATCCTTTGACTGGATCTTGAAAGACCTCTGTAATCCAAACAGTAAGAACAAACAATTATTCCATGTCAGGATGAGGAATGATTAAAATCATTTTACTGTATTTTAACTGTTGGGTATATAAAAACCCAAGGAAGTTTCAGAATAGTTAATCTTTAACTTTCATTCTTTTTTTTTTTTAACAGACTTCATAAATCTCTGGGCATTTTGTTAATGAGCATGGTTATGGGCTGTGGAAGAGCCAAGTGATTATAAGAAAAATTATGTATTATGAAGATTTCTATGCCTTGGTTCTACTTGTGTTAACTGGTCAGCAATACAGGCCACAGAGCTCCAGTGCAGATACAAGGAAGGGGAGTTTAAAAAGTGGCTATAAGTACACAGCTTCACCTTTTTTTGCCCCTACTTCTGGGGGCAGTTTAGACCCTCTCAGTCAACAGGGAGCAGGAAACTTTTACTGGTGAAACATTCACAGAAAGACAATCTAAAGTGAAATCAGAAACCATTTAGTTGGAAAATTAATTCCTATTCATAATTCAAGAGTCCATCTCAGAAACATACCTGAAAAATCTTGTTTCTCTAACCAGGGATTAGCTCAAGGCCTGGATTTCTGAATAAACCCATGCCCAGGTGCCTGCTGGCTCCAGGATCTAACCCAAAGGCCACTGACTTGGACAGAATAATCCAATAACTTCAGTGCAGCCTAGAGCACATCTGAGACAAGGCAGCAGCACCCCAGCCCTGCCAGGGTCCGTGGCCACATCAGGAACAAGCCACAAACACGGAGTTCCATCCCGACTGCCAGACACCACAGGAGATGCCAAGAGCCACGTGCCCATACCACAGACTTTTCTGCCCTGAAGAAGGCATCTGACCCAGGCTGGAGGGCATGGGCACCTGCAAACTGCCACCTGGTAAATAGATAATAGTGCTGCTTGGCTAGCCAGCAAGAGCAACCTTTTGGGCTTGCTTTCAGACCTGAAGAAAAGCCCACATGCCTGAACATTTCCCTGTTTCCTTGCATCTGTGTTGCTAGCTTGTATGCAAGATGCTCCATCACACCTGCATCTGTGCAAGGCCATTGGTTTAAATTTGTGTCAGAAGTGCTTGAAGAGTAAATATTTGCAGTGACCAGGTCCACTGACTCTGCCTGCTGCCCTGGGGTTGGGCTCCTCGTGGGCAGCGAGCTGGGTGTCACCAGAACACAGGAACTCCATCTGTTGACTCGTGCTGCTGTCATTGGCCAAGGGAGGTGTTGGTTTGACTCACACACACTTCTGTTTATTCCTGATCCAGTAAACCACCCACTAACACCCTCCAGCACCCCTGGGGCCCAGGCAGTTCTGCCCCAGACTCACACACCAGCACCTTTGGTTTCACAGAAGGTTACACCAGGCATGAGCTTCACCCTTGCACAGAAGCAGGCACCTCCCATTGATTTTTCTCTCTCTTCCCCTCGTGACCCAGAGAACTCATCCCCAGGAGGTGACTGGGTGGTGGCAGTCACAGAATGCCTTTCAGAATGGCAGGGCAGCTCAGGAAGGCTGTGTACATCCTCATTTGAGGTCACCAGGCTGGTATTGAATGGAAGAGGCTTTTAAATCCGCGTTGTTTTTCTGAGAAATTATCTTTCCTCTTTGTAAAAGCCTTGTTTCCTTCTGTTTTTTTCTTCCTGCTAACTTCATGTTACTTTTCTACAAATGCACTCTAAATAATTTTACTGGCAATAATATACTCAAAAGTAGTATTCTAAGAAAACATTTTAGTGGCAAAAAATAGTCACAGAAAACAGATTTCACGTTGTGTAGCACGAGTCACTGAATATAGATGGAGGTTTTATCATTTGGGTGAAAACTCACAAAATTTTCACATTAACAGACTAGTGCAATGTCCAGCCTGTAGCTAATGAAATGCAGAAAGCTTTGCTAGAACAGTCCTTATTAGAGAAGGCATTCATACCAAAATAAATCATCACCTTTCACCTGTGTCTTTTTCTGGTATAATGGAAGAAACAACAAAACAGATGGTGATAGCTTTACTCAGGGCTTTCCTGCAAGATACTCGGATATGGCAAGGAAATGTACAGATCAAAAAGCAATCCTGTCAAAAGCAGCTGGGGGAAAGTTCACTGCTATCATTTGTCAATAAGCAGCCCACAGCTGTTCCTTCCCAGCTCTGGATAATATTCTTAAGGCATAGGCCAACTACTAAGGATTTTAATGGCTTATTATTTTTAGTAATACATAACATTTTAAGGTCACGCTCATTTTAGTCACAAAATAGAAACACATCAAGTACCTCAATGCATTCAGACCAGCTAATCAACACACCAGCACAGGCAGGATTTTGAATCTCAAATACCTGACTTTGAGGTGCTCACAGACTGAAAAATTCATAAATCAGAAATGACTAATGGCCGCATTCAGCAAATCATTTCAGACAGAGACTGCATTTGAGAAGCCCTCAATCTGTCCATACAGAGACCAGGAATGATAAGAGGAGATGACTCTGGCTGTGCTTCTCTGGCAAATATGTTGCTCATAGGAAGCCCCAGTTGTCTGGCCCCCAAGAAACCATCCCTGAGGAGCTGGGCAAGCCTGTGTCCAGCTCACGCCATGCTCTTGGCATTAATCGCAGTTGCCCTGCAGGAAAAAGCCTGCAGAAGTTATCAGATTTATTAAAAAAGAACTACAGATCTCTGACACTCCATCCCCGTGGCTGGCTCAACCCTGCAGGAAAAGGAACATCTGCTCCTGTGGTGGCTGGCTGCTGTCTCCACTGAAACGCATGCATGGCTCTAACAAAGCATTGTGAGGATTTAAAATTAAATTTCATATGACGTGGAAACAGGACAAACACCCAGGGTGATCCCAAACCCTCTGTCCCACTTCCTGACCACACAGAAAGGCTCCCATTTGGGTGTCACTCCTTCCCACATCAGGCTGGAAGGAGGTGCTGCAGGCACTGGAGCAAAGAAGCGCCTTCCCCTCCCTGTCTCCTCTGCTCCCCCAAGTCACTCAACAGGGAGAAACCCAAACCCCAGATATCACCAGCTCTTTTCCCTGGCTCTCTAGAGGGGGCTGCCAGGGAGGAAGGAAAGCCAGGGCACCCCTGCCACAGGACAGCTCAACACCTGGGAATCCTCCCTAAGGCTTCCCCACCATCCAGGGCTGTGCCACGTCCCAGCCTTGTGACAGAAAGCAGCTTTTTGTCTTCCCACCTATGTCTGGCTCTTGCAGGAGAGACCACACCTGAGCTAGAGCACATGTGACCGTGCACATTTAAATCCTATACACACACAAAGATGTCCATCCATTCCTGTCCCTTCATACGGGGGAGATCTCCTGTGCAAGACCACGGGAAGGCCAAAGCGTGCAAAGGACAGTCACAGAACAGCCACCAGTGCTCAGTGAGAACACCTTGTGCAATGCTGAAGCACGTGCCAGATCCACTCACTCTTCCCCCTCCTGCAGAGACCCAATTTAAAAGAGAAGAAGCTGTGGCTCCTGGGTGGCAGATCAGCCCCATCTAGCTCTGCTGTTCCATGCTGGGCATGGACTTTGGTGTCAGATACTCTCTAATCAGCTGAGCTGCTTTTCAGGGGAAAAAAACCAATTTTTTCCCCCCCTCTTTTTTGGGGTTGTTTTGTTCAGAGCTTCACTCCACTGGTAGAGTTCTGCCGGGCTCCTGGGCAAATCACTCACACCACAGACAGAGGGTTTTCACTGGAGATCAATGTAATTGCTAGCATTTATCACTTTAATAGCCTAATGAAGGTGAGATGTAATTAGAAAGGGTGTCAATTGGAATATGGAGTTTGTTTTACAATTACCTATACAGTGGGTAACCACTGGCACAGAACAGTGCAGTTTATAAAGCTGGTAATATGTGGCATAAATGTTCATCACTGGGTGACTTAAAGTGACCTAAAGCCACGTTCTGTAATTGCTGCCTTTTTCCCTAAGTGCTTGAAACAACAACAAAGGTTGAACTCCTCCCAAGGCAGCTTTTCCAGCCAATGAAGATGGTTTATGTCCATGAAACTGAGCCCATATAACTGTCACCTCATCATCATTCCCACTTGCAGAGCGATCAGCAGTGATTTTGCTTGAGTGAGTTTTGTCCGTGTAAGCAAGCTCAAATGAATGCAACAATCATAAGAACTCCCAGCAGGGCCATTGCAAAAATAATAAAAAATAAAAAAAAAAATATAAAAAAAAGGTAAATATTCACTAAGAATTAAAAGCAACTCAAGAAGTTATTTTTCTCTCAGCTTGGGCAAAGCAAGTTTTATGCATTTGGCAGGATGGCTGACCCTTGTTTAAGGCAGAATGTCTTAAGGCAAAGCACTTCTCCTGGATAAGGATCTCCTGCTGCTAAATAGACACCAGGGCTTGTTGCTTGATGGATATTGTGCAGTAATGAGGACTGATGGTGCTGTTAGCAGACAGCTTGACGCCGAATGGGAGACCTGAGAATCACAGTCAGGAACCTCCCGAGCCCAGCAAGCACAGCACAAAGTGTGACTCTCCTTAAAGAGCTAATCTTGCTTCTGAATAAGAAAACGCAGTTTTGATTTGTATAATCTCTCGAGGGTTGGTCAGGTTACTGGAAGAGTGATTACTTCTGGGAAACAAGCCCTTCCCTCTGTGCAAAATGGCAATGCAGACTTTGGTACTTGTCTAACACCATGAGTGTACCTAGCCCTGGCAGCTTTTTCCAGGTGTTATAGCTGTAGGATTAACAAACAACCTGCTGCACTGCCACCCCTCTGATATTATCTCAAACGGATTTTAATTTAGTGCAGAAGACTGACAAGAAGCAATGTTGAAAATTTTACCTTAAAAAAAAAAAAAAAAGGTCAGAAACAGCAAAGATGTGGCCTGGAGGTGCAACAATTTGTGCTGCGGATGAAAACAGAGGGTCTCATGCAAACAGAGGGTCTGTGAGGTGCTTCCATCTGGTTCATCCTAGCAGGATTCCCCGAGGTCCTACAAACCCACAAGTGGCTCTGCACAGAGCCCCCCTGCACATGCAGCAGGGGCTCAGGCGGGGTGGGCTCCTAAAGCCCTCCCAGATGACATTCCTGCCATTAGCTCACCGCTTAATGTTTTCACCAGATGGCAGGAAGCACTCAGATCTTGCAGAAACATCACCCTGGTAGCTCTGAAGGGAATCCCTTTCTGCACGAGGTGACCAGCTACAGGGCTTTTGAAGAGTGTGGTCACCCCCTCGTCACTGCTGGTGTCCATTTCCCAAACAACTGGTGGCATTTATTGCCATGGTGGCATATCAACTGAGTTTATGAAGCTCCTTAAAATTCAGGTCGAGACCTTATTCCCTATTTCCTGTACTTTGTGTAGCCATCTAGAGAAAAAGGACATAAAAAAGAAACATTTCAGTGAGGCACCGTTTTGCAGGTCACCTTGCAGGGTTTTAGGTGCCTTCACAAAGAAGAGGCATTAGCTCAGATACTCCCTCTCCTGTGGTCAGGTGAGCACAGCTTCTTGAAATCATTACATGGACATCCCATACACCTGCATTGGGTGCCCCAACAGGTGGGATCCTGCCATAATGTGGAGGCCATATGATGACAGTGATGGCTCAGAGAAAGTGATGCTGCTAATTGCAGCAATTAAACAGTAATGACATAATTAATGCAAAAATTATGCATGGCTCGAATCCAAGCTATTGCAGTGCAAGAGGCATTCATCACACCTAGATGAATATCATTCCTGTGGAGATGGTATCCTATCTGCTTTTATGACTTGATCAGGGATAATGGTTATGGGGAATTCAGGGAACAGTGACAGCAGTAGAAGCAGCTGATGGGAATGGCAATGAAACACAAAAGGACTTTAAATCTGAATGGACAAATTGAACATTGAAGGTGAAGAGAACTGAAAAAGTTGTTATGGCAAGACCCTCCAGATCCATGCCCCAGACCAAAAGATATCTCACAGAGTGAGATGCAAAGACCGGCTTCAGTTGCAAATAACATTCAAATGGACATTTGGTATTTCCCTTTCCAAGTGCAAGGCAATAATGAAGAATAGAAAAATCAACTGGTTCATTTTCCTTTTTACAAAGCAACTTTTGATGAAGAGCAGGTTTAAAGGCTTAAATTATTAGCATTAATTCTGTATAATCTACATCCTGCATTTCTAGTCTAGTATGTTCACAAATCCCTAATCTGAGAAATTAAAGAAAATAATTTAAAGTGACATGAAACTTTAAGAAATTTCTGTGATATTGCTTAAACTTCAGAAATCAGGTATTCCCAGACAGCTGATAAAAATAGGTAAAAAAATTAGTCTGATGTATTTGCTCCATCCCTGACCCAGCTCTCAGTTCATTCCGCAGTTTGGCTTCTAAATTTTGAAAATCCACTTTGTCATATTTCAAAGTATCTCCCAACAGGGCCATTAGGAGGATTTATTAAAAGTATGGCTGATTAGGCCTCATAAATTGCAAAGAAAAGATTTTTTTGGTGATGTTCAAAGCCAACTGTGGCAGCCCACAGTCAGACAGTCACATCACTCAAATGGCTGTGCCCAGGAACTCCTCCCCACATTTAGACCAGAAGATGCTGCTGTGATTGCTGTTTGACTGTGCAGCAAGAGCAGAACTGCAAAATCTCAGAGTTCCTTGGCCATGCTACAGGTTGAGAGCATTGTATGTTTGCTGGTCCAGAAATACTCTGGATTTGCAAAGCTGGACTGAAAACATGGCCAGCCCCCAGCCTTTCCCACAAATCCAGCTTGAAATATTACTACATTAAGTGGTGGTTTACTTGAACTGTATTATTTATGCTTCCATACCAGGTACCTTAATGTGGAGATAAATAAAACCAACAATGTTCACTGTGTATTACCAGACATTTCACTGATTGATCTTCTTATGGACAAAGGCACTGGGCTCCAGGAAAAGGGAAGGACTGAGCAATCTCTGAGCTGAAAGCACACAGTGCATATAAGAAAGCAGAGTTGCTTTCAGAGGGTTTTGTACCCTGGCCCAGAAGCATCCACTTTTAACCAATCCTTCTGTGCTGAACCCAGAATTCTTTCTCCAGTTTCTTTCTTCACTGGAGCAAAGTCACCAGGGAGTTTTGAGAGTCAAAATTAGCATGGGGTGTACAGCTTTGTCCTCCAGCAGGTTCAAACACTCTGGTCTGTTAGCCTGTGGCTAAACATAGGAAGCCCTGAGGTCCAGTGAAGCAGACTGTGCATTTGAGTTCACGCAATACAATGTATTGGCCATTTGGCTTTATGAACATACCTCGTTTGGTGTCTAAGGAGGAGTGATGGTTTTCCATTTAGACTGTGGAGTCTACTGCTTAATAATAAATACCCTCCTGACATTGTTAAATGATAGCCTGCTTCTAATAAACCCCATGCTGATCCCTGTGCTGGTTGGAGTGGGTAATTCATCTTCCTGGGCTGTTCAAACTTTAGCAGAGATTACAGAGAAGACATGAATCAGACACGATCAGCACGTCCCCTGCTGCTTTGCTCATTTGCTCCCCATAACAAAAGGCTGGCTAGTTTTCTCTTCACATTGCAGATCTTGTTATCAGTTGATTTCATTATTAATCGCTCCTAAGGCTTGGGAGGCCTTTTCCAGGCACTTCCATAGGGGATCCACATGGTCTACAGTAAAACACACCCCTGTATTTTCATGCTCACGCTTCTCCCAGGCTACTTGATATCAAGTTGTAATCCCTTTGTGTTACTGAGTACAGCCTGCAGCCACACTCTGAACACACAAGAATGAACTCAGAGCTCAAATTTTTCCCTTGATTTGCTAGCAGAAGGAAAGAGAGGGAAAAACAACATAGAAGAAAGAAAAAAAAATAAATCTTATTAGCCTCAAATCTAATTACAGCCTCAATATCTCCTGAGGATTTGGCTTCATGAAGTGGTTCATAAAACCTTCCTTGCCCTTGTGCCCGCTATCACCCTTTGGTCTCATGTACTGATAAGGGCTTGTGTGAGTAATTCTAAATTAGCTGATAATATGCCAACAACTGCAGGACGCTCCAGGCACAGACAGGTGTCCTAGAAAGAGCAGCCTCCAAGGAACAACTCCTGGCTGCCTGAACAGACCTGGCTCCTTGGGTCCCACCAAAGGGAACTCCCGGTGCTCCCCCGGTTGTGCCGGGACTGGCATCGGGCCCAGGAGCGCCACAGCAGCAAGGGAAGGGGGCACGGCCACCACCAGGGATCCCCCCAGGGATGGAGCCAGCACAGCTCCCCGGGGCTCTTGGGCACAGGACACCTGACAGGGCAAGCAGGGCTCGCACCTCTGGAGCCACGGCCTCTCCTTAGGCAGCTCCGGGCTGCCCTGTCCAGCAGCACAGCACACAGGCCCCTGCTGCACATCTGCCCACCCACGGCTCTGCCATCGTTATTGGCCAAAAAATGGTGAAGTCCGGTTAAGAACGTGTTCTTTTTCTTTCCCCAGTCCAGTAACTTCTCACAAAATCCAGCTGAGGCACCACAGATTTTTCCTTTCCCTTCTGGATGCTTGTGTTCTCAGGCACCTTTTGACAACTACCATTAATTACTGTGATACATGGACACGGCACCTTCCATTTCCACAGCTATGAGCAGCCAAACCAACAGAAGGTTTGCTTTCTACCATCAAAAGCAACAAGGCCAGCTGTGAACGTCACCCTGTTCCCTGCAGAACAACCAGTGCTTGCCCCAGACCTGGTCACCCACAGACTTTTCCCCTGTAGTCTCATGGACAACCTGAGTTGGCATCTCTTGCTAGGAATCCATCTGCTCCTGCTTGGAGGAACTTCTCAGTGTTCCTGAGCCAACCTGACACTCCTGCTGAGGGAAAATGGCAATGCAGGGCCCACAAAACACACCCAGTCTTAGAACTGGAGCTGACAACCTTGTGCTTAGGGAAGAGAAGGGATAGCTCCAGCCCAGAGCTGGCCTGCAAATCCACCTGCATCTTCAAGACCACTGTGGTTTCCCAAGCCCTGAAACCTCTTAGATACCCTACAAATTAAATGCTAGTACACATCAGGGATACCTATTACAGAAGGCCAAGAGACTGGGAGAAGGAAAGGAGGAAAAAGTGGTGAGTTTGTTGTTTATTCTTTCCCCCCTCCCAGCTTTTCCCTTTAAAGCATACTTTCTGTTTTGCTCTTTCTGTAGGTTGGCTACCACACTACCTAAACAAACAGGAACCAACTGAGGACCTGACTGGGGGGCATTGAATCAGACAAAAGATACAAGACACCAAATCTATCCAAAAAGATTAAAAAAACCCCAAAAAACAAAAACCCACATAGGTGACTCTCCAGAGCCACTACTTACTCAGTAGCAGCACAGGTAGAACCTCACAGGCCAACTTCCACATCAGTGGGAAGCAGTTCAGCACCTTATTTACAAGGCCAGACCCTCAAAGCAGATAAAGCTGCTTGGGTTATGTGCTCAGTGTTAACACCACCAGGCCTCCCTAGTGTCTGTAATGTGATTGGGAAATATGATACACCTGTCCTGAATTAGAGGAGATAGGTTTATCTCATTTCAGAGCCAGCTCACGGATGGGTGGAGATCAGATCAGCTGTAAGAAATTCCTTTTATTGTGCGACTTGTTACTCACAGTAGGATGAAAACGTCTTATAAGGTGATCTCGTGCACTCTGAGGGATATCTTCTTATCTCTAATGCAGTTTATACAAACCAAATTGGTTTTTGCTTCGAACAGCTTTCCGTAGAAGAAAATCAATTTGAAGATGCAATGACTGCGATCCTTCACGCCGAGGATCCATTGCAAACGTACCAATGCATGCTCTGGCAGCTGCAGAGACAGCACAAGCCATGCCTGTTATCAACACATGGGCCGTGTCCAAATCAGGGTTTCATGTCCAGGGCACTGAATAATCCACTGCCATTCTAATAACAGTTCCATTAACAGAACTGAAAGTACGTTGTCACCAGATAAGCAAATTTCCTTTTAACCCCTACAGTGTTCTGGGGCAGCCATTTCAAGCACTGGATCAGTCATCAGTCAAAATAACTCCCCCCTCAAAGTGCAGGGTGCTGATCTGAGATCCACCCAGACCATCTGCACCCCTGGGTGCAGGTGTTTTCATGCTCAAATCATTGAATTGTCCTTAGTTACTCCCCAGTCTCACACCTCCACATCTTGTAAAGCCATCCACCCCATCAGCTGCAGCGTCAGCCAGTGCTTCCCACCACTGCCAAACCTCCAGGAAACCTTTTCACCTTGCCTTCTGCTCAGCACCCACCCAGATCTACTTTCCAAGGATTAGTAAGGAGGTGACAGCAGTATGAGGATTAGAAGTGCCCTCTCCCAACACCACATATTCTGCTTTTGGTGAGATGATCATTGCTGCACGTCCTTGTTGTCAGTGGCCTCAGGCAGCTGGAGTCCAGCAAAATTTGTAAAAGCCATCTAAATTGTGTGGCTTTGAGTCTGACTCTGCACTTAGAGAAAACAATCATCTCTGCTACATAACATGGGCTGGATGTCCACGGGGATGATCCAGGAATTGTCAGCAGGATCAGAATTCATGAAAACTGCTCTAAGTGCTTGTAACACTGATTCTTCTGCAAACATGTCAAATGCCAGAACACCATCACAGCACCAGGATGCCAATCTCCATTAGAAGAGGCTCACACAGCTGCTCCAAAGCTGTGAAAAGGAAGCAGGGTTTTCATCTGTCTGCTGCCGAGACACAGACACGTGGATCATCAGGTGTCTCCACGGCCAGAGTTAGTCAGGACCACAAAGTCTATGCTGAACCCCTGACACCAGCACAGCTTGGGCCACAGGAGCAGTGCAGATTCTTGTGCTCTTTCACAAAACTGTGGACTGGGGGGACTTTGTTCAGGTGCTGTGTTATAAAACTTGTCCCCATGGTGCAACTCTGAGTCACTAGGGCTCTTAAAAAAAACCCTAAATACATTCCTACTGACTTGCAGACTCCTAAGCCTTTCACCCTGGGAACAGTCCTAATTTCGCAATACCATTCTTTTATTACATCTATCAGGTTACGTACAAACTTTCAGCGCTCCTTCTTTCTTTTTTTCTTTGGTTGGTTGGATGGCTGGCTGGTTTTACAACTGAATTTAACCCTCTGCAGTAGCAATACCTTGTCTGGACACTTCTTCATGTAAATCACAGGAAAATGAGAGAGAGACATCACTCATTGTAATGGACAGATAGACAGGTAATTATTACATGTGTGCTTATGCAAAACCCAGACTTGGCTTCTTTTGTATATCACACAGAACCAGTTTGGGTTTCTTTAGTGCCCAAGCAGTATCAGGGAAAACAAAGCAGCCCCCAGCTCCACAAAAGAAGCATTCTTACCTGTAAATTTATGTGTTGCTTTTTGTCAGCTTTGTGCTAAAATGCAGCTCCATTCAAAGCTTAATTAGACTCAGTTGGAGAGGCAGTAGCTTGCAACTGGTTTTTATTCTTACAGGGTTCTAAAGGCACTTCCAGTGAGAAACAGAACAGTGGACATTGGGAAAACATCGATAAATCTGGAAAAATGCCACTGGATTTCAGCATGTAAGTCTCAACATAAGCTGGACAGCCATATCACAGGTTTCCTTTAACTCTGCAGCCATGTAAAGCTGTACATTAAAACTGGTCCTGGACTGATCATTCAAAATTAATTCAGCCAGGACATTAATGAGCAGCAGAAGTTTCTTCTGTTGCTTGTGTGAAACCTCCTTGACTTTGCTTCCTTTATCCCTTCCACAAACAATACTAACCCCCAGCTTTTCACTGAAGCTTTTAAAATCTGAAATGTGAGCAGTGCAGATTGCACTGCAGAGCTGTGATCAGAGCCTGAGCCACAAGGAACACCAGCCTGTTACACCACAGACCCTGGCTTGCTTAGGGCATGGGATGGGCTGGCCCTGTCTGGCAGCTCAGCCCCTACTCCCTCCCTCCCTGCCCAACAGGATGGGAGACTCTGAATGGCAAAAGGGAAAAACACTTGTGAGTCAAGATAAAGACAGTCATGAAGGAAAATGAAATGAAACAACCCCAAAAACAACCAAGTGATGCAAAGGCAGTCAGTCAGCACTTGCAGCCTGATGCCCTGCCAGGCAGAGACCTCCTGTGGCAGAACTGCCCCCAGTTTTACCTCTGAGCATCACATTATATGGTATGAGATGTCTTTGGTCAGTTTGGAGGAGATGTCCCAGCTGTCCCACCTCCCAGTCCTTTCCCCCAGCCCCAGCCTGCCCACAGGGGCAGCAGAGAGAGAGATGGAGAAGACCTTGATACTGTGCAGGCACAGCAGTAACAAAAACATTGTTGTGTGTTATCAACACTATTTTGGTCACCAGTCTAAACCACAGGACCTTACAGGCTGTTCTAAAGAAAATGAACTCCATCTGAACCTTTTTATCTGTACAGGCAGATAAAAAGGGTCCATGGAGCCTGCCAGCCCAGCACTGCTGGTGTTGCATGCAACAAAAAATAATCCTTGGCTTTTTCTCTCTTCAAGATATCCGGTCTTCACTAAAATTTTGGGGAACTGTGGCAGGGAAATGAAGTAAGCTATCCCAAGCCACTCCCAGAAGCAGGAGAAGGGATTAGCACTCAGGGCTGTTCTTGTCTTGAACCACCAGCAGTTCTCCAGTCTTCATCCACCAGCCCCATTTTGCTTCTGCATTGCTGGATAAAAAAAAGATCTTTGAATTCAGTTTCCACCTCTTTACCATTAAATCACCACCTCAACATGCTGCATCCTGAGGCTCCGTGCACAGATGATTTGTGCTGTTACCTTATGGGGCTGCACTGGTGCAGAGAGAAGATGAGCATGAAACACCCAGAAATCACACAAGCAACAATGTAAGGACTGCAAAACTTCTCCAGCCCAACTAAAACCAGACAGATTTGTCCTCATGGGAACATGGGTCTCCTTTGAGAGGGAGGGGATGTGCTTTTTTTGACTTTTTCTGGTGTGCTTTGGGGTTTTTTTGGATAGCATTAGTTGGCTCTTTAAAAGCCAGTAGTAGTTCTAGCCTTGAGTTTCCTGCTCTGAATCTGAATTTCCCAAGGCACAAGAAGTGACTTACCTGGAGATCATAAAGGCTGTCACAAAGCTCAACAGCCAGAATTAGAATCATATTTTCTGCTTTATCTTACGTTCTTTCAAGTCAGTGCAAAACGTTACCAAAAAGCATTGCTACCAAATGA
The DNA here is from genome assembly GCF_017590135.1 of Pyrgilauda ruficollis. Taxonomy (NCBI): domain Eukaryota; kingdom Metazoa; phylum Chordata; class Aves; order Passeriformes; family Passeridae; genus Pyrgilauda; species Pyrgilauda ruficollis. The sequence continues at coordinate 8,864,748 of NW_024524489.1, read as the reverse complement.
CGCTGGGGCTTGTGCAGCACTGGCGTGGGAGCCCATCTAGATCCCAATCAGTCACATTGTACCTGTTCACAGCATGGCAATCACTCGTCTAGGCATTGAAAAAAACACAAAGCAAGAAAAAGTTCATCTGTTTTCAGTGTATTTTAATAAATGAAAGGAACCTGAAGGAACGAGTTGGATTTCAGCAGCAAGTTAACCTTTTCCCCGACACGATGCGAGGTCTCTCTGCAGGGGTGTTAGGCAGATTTGCTAAATGCCATACTGGGGTTAACTCTAGAGACTGCCAGACCATGGCCAGCTTTATATAAAGCTCCCCAGGAGTCAGGCTGATACCCTCAGGCTTCTCTGAAAACACTGCTGATCCATAGGGATAATCTCATTTCCTGGACCATGAAATAAGCTGTAGCCTAAGGGTTACAGCTGATGGCTGTGCAAGACACAATCACCAGTTTGACAAGTGCTGCTGCTCCCCAGGTCTGTGAGGTATGTGGTGGCTTTTGGGCCTGCAAAAGACCTGGCTGACCTTGGCTGCAGCTCTCTGGTAAGGGACACCATGCCTCATGCCCCCCTCTCCACTGCTCTAGACACGTTCACAGTGATCCCTGAGCACATGTTTTGGAATAGGAGGGGTTTGCTATAGCATTTGTGTTTCCCAAAAGGCAAGAGAGCTGCAAAGCTGGTCAAACAACTCCTTCCTAGAACACATCCCTGCAGGTCCCATGGGTCCATGTGCCCAAGCACACACTCATGTGTAGTGAGGTAGCTGTTTCTGCTAAGGCAAAGAGCAGTTTAGAGAGCTTTGGCTGTCAGGAGAAGGGAGATTTTCAACTTTGGTGGAAAACAGGCTAGATAGGTCTGGGTCCTGCTCAGAGTGTACCTGCCAGGTGCTGAACTTCAAAACCCATGCCAAGCTGTTCAGCAATTTGCATTTTCAGAGTCTAATTGCCAGCTGCTGGGCAGTGCCAGGCTGTGGGCACAGTACAGGTGTGAACGTGTTAAGCTTCAAGCTCTGGGGAGCTCCCTTCCCTTGTACACACTAGACAGGGAACTACCACCCCTTGCCTGTCATCACCATTGTGAGAAGTACATGTGGTATGTCCCTGTTCGATTAAAAAGAAGCCCAAGGTCACTGCCCTCCTTTGTGAAATGGGTCCATTCCCTTTGAAGTGCTCCCCTTTGTTTCCTGGCAGAGTGGTGGCACGGAAACAATGCCACCTCCCACCATGAAATGACAGCTTGCTCCAGCCCTCTCAGAACAGAAGCCCTTGAGGCTGGCACCAAGGGAGCTTGATGAGGTTAGTAATCACTGCAGCACATGAAAAGCATTTTGCACCTCGACCTTTTGCACATAAAGAGCTATACTAGTTTTGCTTCTAAAGCCAGGAAGATTTACACACATGGCTTTCTCCCAGCACTGAGGGAGGAGAAACTGAGGCAGTAAAATCCTGAAAGCCAGCAATTTATTCAAGAAGGGATGCTGAGAGCACTTGAAGGCTTAAAGCTTATGGTATTTCACCTGCAGTTTGCAGCACAGGAAACAAAGGATAGGATTTTCACTAAATCCCAGCATTTTTAGACAGAAACGATGTGGTTTTTTTTTCAAGTCACATTGACAGTCCTGTGGAAGTTGTCTTTGAGAGTGGTTATACACGAGAGCTGTGTGCACAGCTCTTGCTGTTACCTGTGGCTGTAGTGACAGCTACCCTGAAAGACAGGCTGGAAAGGACCTTCCAGTCTTCTATTCCTAAGACCCCTCCTGAGGTTGTCTGTCCTACTTTCCCCACAGGCAGCCACCTCACTTCCACACAGAGGCAGCACCTGGCACGATCTCTGGTAAAAGACATCTCCAAAAGCTGAGAAAATAATTTCTGCCTGGTCTGGCTCTGCTAAGTGCCTTGGAGACAGAGGTACACTGTGGCCCAGGCTACCCTGCTCACCAGTGTGAATGGGGAATCCCAAACCTTTTCTTCAGCACTTTACATTGTGGGCTACAAGGTAACTGGGAAGCAAACCCAGGTGATATCCCTTTTCCTTTCTTGGAGCAGTTTCTAATTTTAATTGAAAATGAAACCTTCACCGTTCCATCAGTAGCAGCATTTCATGGGAGTCCCTTCATCTGCAGTTTGGAAATTGGGAAACAGAAATATGACACAATTACCTTCAATTACCAAAAATATTACTTTTATGGAAGAAAAGTGAAAATTTGAATTAGTCCAGATCTGAAGCAGAGCAGTGAGAGACACACAGCAAAATTTTAGGGGAGTTTTCAGTGACCCACGGCCTTCAGAGAGGAGAAACAATCACATTACAGCTTTTCCTCCCAGCTTGACAGAAATGTATATCCTTTAATCTCAGTCAGTGAATCCTCTGTTTGCTTGGGCTTTGGAGATTCAACAAGCACCGTGTGCAGTTAGCACAGAGCAGGATTCCCCCATCACTCGCTGTTCTGATCCTGGCCACAGCCATCAAGGACTGCTCTGCCTCTGTACACACAACAGGGACGTGCATCAGGTACCAACTCAAATGTGCAACACAGCTCCACCCATGCTGTCTGCAGGAGACAGAAACATTCACAGCAAAGTGCAAAAATAATTCAGTGTCTTCCACTTGATCCCTGGCGATGTTTCTTAGCATCCTTTGGCACATCCCACCTTGTGCACCCACCTCAACCACAAAGAGCTACTGAGATGCTTGTTTTGCTCAGCCCAAGTCTCCTTTAGGCATTAAAGGCTCTTCTACCTGCGTTTCCAGGGAGATTAATCAACGCTGTGCATGCTGATGTTCTGTACAGCCCATTGCAGGAGCCCCAGTACTCCCCTAAAACACTTCAAGCTTGTTTTTCTGCCATCCCTCCTCCTTGACCATCACCAGGCCAATACCAGCCGCATGCCTGGCGGTCAACATCCGCTGTTCCACCTGGAGAGCCGTGTCCCATTTTCACTGGAATGATTCTCCTGCTGTCCCACAGCACACAGGGACCCCGACGGTTTGGATTCCAGCCCCATCCGGTGCGTCTCGGCCGCGCACGTCCTCCAGCAGGTCAAGACATCGCCATGTCCCAGCGCTGGCTCATGGCTGTGCTCTCACAGGGGTTGATGACGAGCTCTTTGATGCTCTCATGGGTGTCCCCGATGGTCTCGGTGTCCAAGCAGAAGCGTGAAGCTATGTGCTCGATGTGTGACCCGACCTTGCCCCAGCGCTGAGGGGAGACACGCGGCAGGAGAAACAGGTGAACAAGCTTCCTCCCCACGTGCTTCTGCTGCACTGTTCCAGCATCTAGAGGACAGCTGTCATCAAGCCCTTGTGGCCTGATGCTGCCAAGTACAAGGTCCCCAAACCCACACCAAGCAGAGCTCACGCTGATCATTTCTCCCATCAGAAGCACACTCATTTAACGCGGCCTCTGCCTGGCTTTAGGGAGATAATATATTACTAACAGCTTTTTCCCCAGGTCACTGGTTCAAATGCCAGCTCAGTGATTAACTGCAGGGAAATGTTAGCATCTGCTGCCCGACTGGCAGCCCATGTGAACTAAATTGCCAGTTTGGGTTTGACTTCTGCATTGAAGTATCCAGATCACCACCCTCACTAATAGACATCCTTATCAACACACTCATTTAAGAGGCAAAGGGCTGAACAGGCCAGAGTCTCTACTCCCAAATTGACTGTGCTTCCCAGATGAAGTCAGAGCACAGGCCATTTAATGTGCAGTAATACTGTGATGAAAGAAAGGGAACTTCAAAGAAAATGGGGGATCAGTGAAAAGGGCTCACCTGCTTGTTGTCTCCTTCTTTACAAGGTGACAGCAGCACCTGGGAACCAGGGAAGAGGGTGTACACAGACAAACACAGCTGCTGCTGGCGGACGTGGTGGTTGTATGTGTATGTCCACTCCTGCACAGAGGAAGAAAAAGAAAGATGGTGAGACAGCAGTGTTGATTCTTGCTATTCTTTTACCTGGAAAACAAACACTTTGGCTTGGATCCTGCCCCTCACAAAATCAAACACAAACCTCACTGACTTCAAGAGGTGTCAAGAGAAGTCGTTGAGATGTTTCAAGCCTCCCCAAAATTGCAGTTGTCATTGAGGGACTGCAGGTACCACAAAAAATGTCAACAAAAGCTGCTGGAAGAACATGTTTCATGAGACAAAAGATTCCATAGCCAGAACTGGGCTGTGGCTGGAGAACAAAAGGATGAAAAAAAACCCAGAAGAGAGGCAGGAACACTACCAACCACACAATGTGCAATCCTATTTTTACAGGGAAGAGCAGCAGAGATGCTTTGCAGCTGCCAGTGGGAGACAAGAGGTGATACATAGCAATGTCTGCAACTCCTGGGGTTCAGCTCCCAAATATCACAAAAATAAGAGGAAAAGCTCTGCTTTTTATCAAGGCACTGGGACCAAATTTCAAAGGTTTGCTGTTCTGGTTGGCTATAACCATTGATACTCTCATTCCACTGGGCTGTCTTGGAGGTTTTTTTCTTTTGCTGCTTTTTCATGTTCACCAGCGTTTTATCAGCTTGTCAGCCCCAGAAATAAACTCTGGAGGAGAAGAGACTCTTGATCCTGTGTTGTGATAAGGCACGAAATGATGACACAGACACTGCTGCTCTCGAGGGGAACAAAAAGAAGAACCTTTATTTTCTGATTCTAACATTTATAGTTTTCTAAAGGTGACAGTGGATTGGAGGGTGACAGTGCCACCTCTCCAATGCCACTGGACAGACTAAGGGTCTATCAATTCTCTCTACTTCCATGAAAGAATGCAAAACATAGGTTATTTACAGAACTGTGTGTGAGAAAGTTTGTTGAAAGTATGTAAACATCAGAAGGCTTAACAAAGTCTTACAAAATCAAGGCGACAATCCTGTGTGATGCTTACCAAACAACAGGAAATCTCTGGGATTACCATCTTTTTCACCACTGGATGTTTCTGGGAGAAGAAGAGGAGCAGCTGATAGATTGATGAGCATTTGCAAATGTACTGGACAAAGCACCATGGATGTACAGACACGCTGCTTAGCCCAGGAGTGTTTCACAGAAGTTTATTCCAGCTGAACACTTCCTATCACTCACCTGTGCTCCTATCACCCAAGAGCACCTCCTGAGAGGATCCCAGCCAAGGGATGTCTGTCTCCCTGTTATTTGTGTGTGTGCACAAGCAGACAAGAGCTGGTTTGGCTGATGGGAACCACAAGCCATGCTTTTACATAACCCTGGAGAGGGGCTTCTGGACCAGGTGTTTTGCTTGTAACTTTCTGTGAGCATCAACTTTGAAATTAGAAAGAGCAGGGCTGGAAGGGTTTTCTGAGGGCTCCCATCCGGGGTGCAAAGCAGGATCAACTCCTGCTGTGTAAGCAGCTCTGAGCAGCAGCAGCAGTGGGAGCAGATGGAAAGCAGGTTTCTGAGCCATGGCAGGGCAGGTGAGCAGGGCTGGAGGACCAACAGCAGGCTGGCTTCACTGTCAGAGTGCAATAACCCCACCAGAGACAGCAAGGCCAGGGAGCAAAAGGGTTAACACAAGAGACCCCAGGAGCCACGGCAGATGCTTTAGCAGAGTACAAGCTATGAAAAATCTGAACCTCCTGGGAAAGAAAAGGTGCAAAGAGGAAGCAGAACAACTGGGAGAAGTCAGAGCTCCATGAGAAGTGATGTGAGCAGCAGTGTGGGCAGTGGAGGGGAAGGCAGTGCTCAAACATATGGCTCTTAGGCTGGGGCTGGAAAAATGGGGCTCCTGGGAAACTTCAACCCTTTCTGAGTGCTGGAGAGGAATGTGAAGAATGGCTGTCCTACTCTCAGAGCTGGGATGCCTGCAGTGCCTCTGACTTTGAATGGTGGAGGTTTTGGGTTGCATTAGCATGAGTTATTAGAGCAGGGACACGCTTCCAGTCCTTTGGTATTTGTCACCGTCAGAAGCTCTAACTCCTCTCCTCAACTTCAAAACAGACAGCTACAGACATTTAACTCCTGGGAATATAAATCCCACTTTCATTCAGGTTCTTAGCCACCTGGAAGGGAAAACATGCTTTTGCACAGCAGACCCAGCTCCACAAGGACTTCACACTGTGATCTCATGCTCTGTGCTTCTTAGCCCACTATTCCCCAGCAGCTCATGGAAATCAAGCCTGGCTTTCTGAACAGCCTGCCCACAGGCTCCTCAGCAAGAGCCACCCAGGATCTGGGTACATAACAAGCACTCATTTTCAAAGCCTCAATCCACACCCTTGTAGCAACCACTTTTCTTTGTCATATGGAGCAGGGTTTGCCTGATCCCACAGTGCACATGTTCCAGACATCCCAACCACGCACGCTGCCAGCTGCTGTGTAAACCACCAGCCTGGGAAATCAGGTGCCAAATTAGTCCAGCATCTGTGAAGAACCAAACCCTACGGGGCAAGCTTCAACATCTGTTCTTGGCACCCACGCTGCTACAAGCTGCTTGGAAAACCTGCTTTACATTTTTAACCAATTGCTGGTCATTTTAGTTCAGGACAGGGCTGAAGCTGCACCCATGAGGCTCCTCAGCAGCAGCCAGTTAATGCTGTAACTTGTGTATATGTTGAAGTCTCCAACTAACCCAGGCCATGGGACTTTTTTGTTTGTTTGTTTTGACACCTTAACCTTCTTGCTTCACTGAGGTTATCTCATGGAAGGCTGCTCCTACCAGAGGTTCTCCATTATTTTTTTTCCAGATCAGGCTATGTTCAAACCTTCAGAACATTCACATCCTCTCAAGGCAGAGCCATCCTCTCATCCAGCAGTGGACCCTGCGATAGGAAGGGTGATGATATGAAATGATAACCATTTCCCTAAGCTGTTGTTCATCATAAGAAGTGAGGGCTCCAGAGCTGGATGTGTACAGCAGTTCCACAGCTGACACTGGATCCCACCCTCCTGCCCCCAGGCTGTCCTTCCACTGTCTTTATCTCAGCTGACAGATTTTCACACTGCTCATCTATCTTGGCAGAATGGCTTTTTATGGAAGCCAGTCCTGTTGAAAATGTTATATACCCAGCTCTAATCATGTCTCCTTCCCTTTCAGCCCTAGATGAAAGCCAAAGAAAATTATGCAGAAAATGAAGAAATTTGAAGGGGAAGGAGGAGGGAAGTCAGTTGAACACCACAGAATCCATGAAAGACTTTGAGTTAAAATACATACCCATAGCCACACAAATTTTTATCTTACGCTTCTCTTCCATTATTTTTATGAGTTTGGATTAATTTTTTTTCCTTTTTTTTTCCATGAGGAACTACTTTATCTCCTAATCCCTGGCACATTGATGTGGCCAGCACAGCAGAAGTTGTGGTGGATGGGGCAGCACACGGTACTCCTAAGGAGCCCTGCAAGGAGCTAGCCTGGCTTCAGGACTTGCCTGAGGAGATGCCATCAGGGTTTGGAGCTGACCCAGAACCAAAGAAAAACAGATCTATGAGGTAAAACTGACATGAAGATTTCCTGCCTTTTCGAAGGCAAAGATGGAGGGGTGGTGGAGCCAGGAGGAAGAGGGTGGACTTGGTGAAGAGAGCATCACCAGCTGCACAGCACAACCAGCAACCCCCTTCCTCCAAAGCCTCAGATAACACCAGCCCCTCATCTGAGGCTTGTGACTGTTTCTCAAGGCTTCAGCATCATCTGAGCCGGCACCTGTCACTGTTACTCAGCATTACTGTGAATTGAGGAAATTATTTTCAAGAGTGACCTTTGGCTTGGCATAGCCTGGCTGGCAGATGGAGCAAGGAGCCCCTCAGCCTGGGAAGGAGCAGTCCCACGGGAGCCAGTGTTCCGTGACAGCGAGGCCTGCGCTGCCGAGCGAGAGGTCAGCCGTGCCCTACAGCAGGGGTAGGAGCAAGAGAAAAGTGCTTCTGAAGAAGGTGGAACAATCTAATTATCCAATTATCTTCTTAAAATCCCAGGGAAGGGCTTCCCAAGGCACGTGACTGCATGAGTCACCGAAGGATACCGAAGTGCTGCCCTCATCAAAGACCCTGGGATACAACTCCTGGCACTTCCACACGTCTCAGGACAGGGAAAGCAAAGTACACGAGTGCCCAGGACAACCTGGCTGCAGAGATGACACTGCTGCCCCCCTGCTCTGCTCACTCAGCCTGGCTCCCACAGCTCCAGCCAGCCTACAGCTGGGGCAGGTCATGTCCATGGAGGAGAAGAACGAAGGCTTTTGAGGGCAGGAGGGTCAGAAGACAATGTTTGCGGTTGAGATGTCTCAGGAGGCTCACTTAGTTTGGACAGATGCTAAATGGTCTCCAAAAAAAGGGCAGATCTAGTCAGCACACAGAGGACCCCAAGCCAGCTGGGATGAGCACCAAAGCCACACCAGGCAGACCATCACACTGCCTTTCCTTCCCAAGAGGAGTCAAGGTCATGCAGTGGCAGCCACTCAGCTGCAAACCCCAGGTATTTTGGGGTGCAGGCCCAGGAAATGGATGCTGCAGCCTTTCTCCTGTCTCCTTGCTTGTCTAAAAGATGCCTGAGCTTTACATTCTTCTTGCAGCAACTGCTTACACATGTGTTATATCCAGGTCAAAGCATCTTCAGATTTTTTATCTGAAGCATGTCAGGTTTCCTGAAGCTGCTAATGACTTAAATAAATCCCAGTCAGATGTCTTTTCCAAACTCTATGAACTAATACCAACTGACACTCAGTTTGAAAAAAAAACAACCCAACTACTCACATCCTCATTAGATAGATGAGGACAAAATTATGATCAATTATTTTCCCTCAGATGCATTTCTCTCGTGAAAAACTAAATCAATCTGTTCATTTAGCAAATGAGACGCAACAAGGCACGGAGTGCCGAGGCTCCAGTGGGCAGGAGCACAGGCAGAGCCTGCTGTGCCCTCAGGATGGGCACTGCACACACATCTCTGCCTGTCACTCACTCAGGAGCCCCCTGACAGCCACCCTGAGGTCCTCAACCACCTCTGAGAGCCACCTCAGGGGACAGAGCCCACCCTGACCACTGCCAGGCCATCTGGAGAGGAAAGGGCCAGGTGGATCCCCAGGATGAGAAGACAGAGCTCTCCTACACAAAGATGAGGGATCTTCTTGTGCCTCAGTGCCCCTTTCAGTAATTCAGGACCAACACCAGGCACCACCAGGGAGGTTTTCTGAGACCTGCTAAGGGTGTAAGTCTGATTTCACCACTGAATACTTGTCTCAATTTACCCCAGCTATGGACTGGGGTCTCACAACATCCTTCTCCTACACTACAGTTAGAAAAACCTAAAATAAAGAGCAGTTGACTGCCATCTGACAGCTCCTGTGCCTCTCCTCCTCAAACCATGACAGCCCAGATCTTCTCACACCCGGTCTCAAGACTTCATGCATGTAATGTTGGTAAAGGGCTGGGGCAGCCCAGCAGGGAGACAGCCACAGAAAGGCAATCAAAGCAACCAAATTATTGCTACTATAATAGTGATAATAAAGAACTTGGACAGCCAGGATATTTTCACGGTACTTACTGAATGCCAAGGAAGCACAGCTTTGATTTAGCTAAGCCTATTTTTCACAAAATGAAGCTTAGGGTAAACAAGACGTGACTTCAGTATGTTAAAAGTGAAGATTATTGCTCTATTCTGGTATATCAAATGCAAAACCAAGTAGCATTCAGGACTGCTGCATAATCAATCCTACACAGCCTGGTGACTGTAACACCCACGTCATCCACAAGTTCAGGTGGTCCTGTGGCAACTGAGTCATTAAAATATAAATTTCTATTCACAATAAAAGTTTAAATATCCTGCTTTAATCTGAACTATTCTCCATGGGTACAAGTAACAAAGAACTATCCTAGAAAGACAGAGAAAGATAAAAAGGAAAGCCTTTTCTCTGCTCCTGCTGTGTACTGAGTACAGTCATTCTGCAATCTGTTTGTAGTGCATTTTTCTGTTCCTTTGCAAAGTTAGTCCTGGATGTGCAAAAGAAATAAGAGTTGCCATCCAGTGGGAAGTGTTGACCTATTGCAGACTGCTGCAGAATCAGAACAGGAAGATGAAAAGTTCGTGGCGTGAAAAATTCTGAAAATTTACAGCACAGAAATGTCAAAACAAAATGTGTTTGGTAGGAATGAAACAATCCAACTTGTTGGCATGACATTTCTCATTTTAAAATACCACATCAAATTGGTATTTCAGAAAGACCAATGCCATTTCATTTTGAAACACTAACTTGCAGCAGTATTTTTCATTCTGATTTTCCCAGATATTTTTTTTAAAACAGCTGATTCATTGGAAGTTGCTATTGTTGTTAGAACACTTTTCCTTTCTTCTGCAGAGCTAGCTCTGAAAAACATGATGACCTACTCTCATCAGCTTGTTGTTTGTGTGAAAAGTCCATGTAGCAGTGGAAGAAAAAAAACCCAATTCTAGAACATGGAAACCAGTGAAACTGTAAGAAGTGTTACTGTGTGGCACTTGCAATTATATTAAGTACATTTTCTGAACTGAACTAATATTCAAGTAGTCACTGTTGATTTTGCCATGCTGTGAAACAGATATTAATTTCCTGCCTACAGACAGGCATGCAACTGCATTTGAAAGAGATGCACATAATGACATGCTTTGTTTGCACACACAAATCAGGGGTATTTTAAGCAGTCTCCCCAAGCTGGGCCTTTTATATGCACAGCTACCTGGTTTGAATATGTAACCATGAGGGTTAAGGATGTACAGTCGAGTGGAAGCGTGCACACCACACCATTTTCTACTGAATTATTTCATGGCAACCATGGAGAAGCAAGGGATTGTTATCCTCCCTGTTTTATAGATGGGAACACAGAACTTACTGACATGGCCAAAATCAAAAAGGTGAGTTTTGAAGTTGTGTGTGTGTCTTCAGGGTCTTGCTCCAGAAACTCTGCTGCAAGGCACATGTGCCTGCTCTTGGCTCTAAAATCTCCCAGGCTGTGCTTTTGAGAACATCAATTCATACAGCTTTTTCTCATCTCAGTGAGACTGAAAAAACTGAGATCATCCTCATTAAATCCTCGCTAGTTTAATGGGCAATCCAATACTGAGAAAATGCAGACTATGAAGTTACAAATGCCACTGCGACTCAGTCCATTCTGAGAGAAAGAAGGCTGAGAGATGAGAGGAAGCTATAATTCTCTTTGCCTTTGATCTGTGCAGATGAGCAGCACGTGGTGTTCCTGGGCAGTGGGAAGAGCTCAGCATAGGCTCCCATGGAGATGAGTGGGACAGGCTTCCTGTGGCTCCTGCACCAATCCCTGCTGCTGCCCAGGGCCTCCACCAAGGTCAGGTGGAGTTTCCAGGGTTTAATGATAGGCTGCCTAAGGAAAGACACTGGCAGAATGGGTAAATCCTCCAGGAGAGCTTTAGCAACCTTAAGAAATCATCTTGAAGCTGCCCCCACGGCTTCTTCCCATCCAGCACCACGGGGATACACAACACATCTTACCTGTGCCTTTGGCACTGTGCCCTTGCTGCTGTTACAAGGATTTAAGCTCAGGATGGGGAACTCCTGGTCTTCAGACTTGTGTGACTCCAGGCAGCTCTGCCTTTGCCTGATGATCCCAGTCTGATAGAGCGATTCCTCGGGAATCCTGTGGGAACAGAGTGAAAACAACATTGTACTGCCCCATGCACAGGGAGGCTCTGTGGGGTAAGGCTGCACCATTTCACCTCCAGAAGATGAGGGCTACCACAATACTGAAGCACTGAGAGCAGCACATGGACAGGGACGCTGCAGAGCAGTGCTCAGAGATGGATGGCTGACCTTTGTAAGAGGAAAAAATAAATAACTGCACCAGGCAACCAGAGGAGCCAGGAGCAGGCTGTGAGCAGCCTTCAGCTTACAGGAGAGGGGAACTTTATAACAAACTGTCACAGAGCCTTGGCATTGCCTGTGAACGCTGCTGTGCAATGCCACACGTGGCAAAAAAAAGAAGTAAGAAAATGGCTATAAGTCATCTATTTCACACAGCGATTCTGCACTCAGCTATTGCACCAGCAGGTCCCTGAAGGTCTCTCTAGAACTTTACATCCTTTCTGAGGATGGCTCTTGATAGGAACCAGGGGAATAAATGCAATGGTTTCTGGAGTAAATTGGTAGCTAAAAGATATCTGTGAAAAAGCAACAATATTTATCAAAGCATTGGGCTAGGAGCATGGCAGAGCCATCTGAACACAAGTCATAAAAATCCTAGGGTGAATGGTTTTACAACAGAGAAGCCTTGAGTGTCATGGAACAGGGTGAAAGGACTGGAAATTAAGGTGCTTGTTTGAGGAGGAGTCATTAAGTACTGAAACACCACAGCAGAAGCTATAGTGGATTTTCTGCCTTGGGATACTTTCATAAGGAAAACTCTCTTATTTCCCTACACAACCTGTTCCATAGCACGGGCAGGAGGATACCTAATGAATTCCAGAGAGCAAATGGGAATAACTGATGCTTTGTCCCTCACCAGCCCGGCAGCAAAGAGCTTGGAGGAAGCAGATATCACAGAATGTCACTCTGTGAGCAAGCTGTGCAGCACAAAATTCCCTCTGCCCTCCTGTGAAGCCCAAGGGAGGGGGTGCCCATGTCTCTGGGGGGCAGGAGGGAGGGATGGAGCATCCCACTGGCCTGCTGGACGCAGGTGGAGATGGCACATCCGTACCGAAGTTCGGGATAAACGTTTTCCAGGTACCACTTGAAGCTGTGGCATTTCAACTTCTTCCGCAGCTCCACTCTGCTCTGGATGCTGTGGGAAGAAAATATCACAGAGATACAGTGGAAATGATGAAGGTGAGACCCAACACAACAAGGAGGGAGGATGAGAGAAACCCATCAGAAATGCACAGACAGCAAACGCAGGAGCATCAGCTGCTCTGGTTTCTCTCTGTAGGAGCTTGAGCAGTTGTTTTGATCTCTGTCTCTTTGGAGGTCTCACTTGGTAAAATGGCATGATGACATATTGTCATTTTAACAAGGAGTCTGGAGCTGAGAAGATGCAGGGAAGAGCGCAGTCATTTAAAAATTATTAGTAAAAAATGTATTCTACTATGCAATAGTCCTTACCTGAACATATTAACATATTAGGAAATTAAAATATGCTATTTGCTATTCTAAGTTACTCTTGGTTTACAGGACTACACCTTGATTTGCAAGAGTACCTAAACAGGCTCGTAAGCCAGCAGAAGTTAATCATACAGTGAAATACTTTTTTCTTTTATTAATTAGGACAAAATTTCTGCTGAAGGACCATGCTGTACAGTGACGTTTCCAAAACTCCAGCTCCTCCCAGGGCCAGCCTACACCTGTGGAGCTGTTATGAGCTGGCTTTTATGGAATAGTCAGAAGCCTCCAGTACCTCCTTTTCACACAGGTCAACTTCTCTATACCCTAAGCAGAGGACAAAGCTGCTACTAAATTCTGTGCTGATGGAAGGGAGCAGGATATTAATTCAGAGCAAACAGGGGAGACCCCAGGACCTCAAATTATTTATCCTGGAGATTGAAGAGTGGCCACAAGGAATTCAAGTTTGGACTCAGAATGCCCTGGAATCTGAAGGAAACTTTCCAAGGCAAAGATATGTGAAAATGAGAAATGCAACACAAATATTTACAGTCCTCCTGATAAGGAGGCATTTATGACTCCTCACAGAACGAATGGGAAACTCCCTGCACACAAATGCTTGCTGCCTTCCAACAAAGCATCAGCAGGCCAAAAAATTGATGATTTGATGCCACCAACACCACTGGACTCTCCCTACCAAACTCCACTCCGGGATCGGAAGTAGTTCTATGTAATGCCAAGGACAGGACAGAGACAGAGGGGGTTTTCCCCCACCTGGGTTTGCTTCACTCACTGGAATAAACCAGCACAGCACTTAACCTGGCACTTTATCCACCTCACTGCTGTAGCACGTGCCCCTCATCAATATTTTACTGCCACTACAGAAGCAGCGCAGGCGGGTTTCCACAGCAGGGCACGTCTCTGCGAGCACCCACTGCAGCAGGCAGGGCACAGGCAGGGCACAGGCAGCAGAGGAGGATCCTTACTTCCCAAAAGGCCTCCCCTGGGCTGCGGGCCGGGCAGCGTAGTAGTACTGCTTGAACTCGTCCATCCACACCTCGGCTGTGCGCTTGGTGTTCCTGCGGGAGGCAACGGGACACGCTGGAACCAAGGGGCCTGCAAGGTGAACCTTCCACAGTGCACCACCCACCTGCCCTCCTCCCACCCTCAGCCCCCCCTGAGCCAGCCCATCCCTCACTAGTACACAAGGTTCTCCTTCCTTCCCATTACTCCAGGGACCAAACACATCGGGCCAAATAAAGCTTGGATGAAGAATTCGCCATTTCAAACTCAGCTGGATGCTTTGCATCCACCACACCCAGAACTGAAGGTTGTCTTAAGCATCATCTCCAAGGCAGGAGTGCCTGGGGTTTTATTTAGTGGATGGGATGGAGATCTGAAAAGTTTGCAGAAGATTTGCAAATATTTCCTTTGTTTCAATCCTGAATGGACTCTCCTGCTTTGCACTCCTGGATTTCACTGAGGCAAACCTCAGCATCCAAAACTTAAAGAGAAAGTGGCCCCAGCACAGTGCTGCAGCACGAATGCCGCTCTCCCACATCAGCCAGGTGTCTGCAGAAGGTTTCTGAACCTCAGCAAATCTTCTGTTGGCTCTAACTCCTCTTGCAAATGGATTTCCTGCTCCATGCCTACCTCCCTGTCCCTGCCCATATCAGGGGAGTCCTCCAGTCTCCTGCTCCAAGGCCAATGCCTCCAAGCTATTGCTGCCACACCACTAAGCTGCTGTTGGCAGGCTCTGGATCCAGCCAAGTCCCAGGTGCCCAGAAAATGATTATTCTGCACATGAAGCCAGCACTAGACTGGAGCCTGAGCTGTCTCTCACTCTAAAGGAGGGGCTCTGTGGAAAAGCAATCAGTATCTGGCAGAAAGGTGGAGATATTTTTTGCTAAGACCTCTATTTAAACAGAAGTGCTACAGAACATCAGGTTGCCAGGAGCTGCTTCTCCTCTCAGTCTATACACTATAACATTAAGGCTGATAGATACCCTAAGGTTAATAACATCCCAGCTCCTGATGCCTGCAGGTACATTCCTCCAGATGGATTCTCAGTTCCTTGCTGATTCATGGGCTTCCTCCTCTCTCTCTCTCTCTGAGGCAATAGTCTAAGTGCTCTTGCTCAAGAGATGACTAAATCAGTGTTTACATCTGTACCTAACCTTCCCCAGCGTGCAGGATTCCTTTGTCTGGCTTCCCGGTCTCATTTGAGTTTACAAGAAACACCAAGTGCCAAGTGCCAAGGCTTACACCCAGGCATGACACAGACGTCCCCGAAGTCCCCAGAGGCCAGTGCCTGGCAGGGAGCTGTGCCCATTCGAGCTCCCCTTGCTCCTCCTGCAGGTGACGCAAGGCAGGTGCCACCTTTTCACTCAGGTTTGCAGCGACTCTCACAGGGGAGGTTTTGACTACTTTGTGAAGTAGTCTTGCTTCACTACTGAAAGCAAGAGCCCTCCTAGTGATTCTCAAATCTGTGCTCTGCTCCTTGATGATGCCCTGTGCCCGTCACAGGGATCGCCTTCCTGCTCCACCCCCTGTGTGCCTGGAAATCACAGGTGTCAGTGAGAGGTGTCATTTGCACTCCCCCTTGTCTCAAGCAAAGGCTGAAGGAGCTGCAGAGAGCCTGGGTCAGCAGGAACCTTGTGGCAGACCTGGGTCTTCACAAATGCTGCCTTCAGGCAGTGGGAAGCCCACTTAAAAGGAAAGCCTGCTGTGTAAGCACTCACAGCTGCAGGTTAGCTCAGAAACAACCCTGCATTTACTGTAAGTGCCCCCAGTGCTTTTCTCTGTCATTCACTTCAGAACAACGTTCAGCCTCACACTCTAAAAATGGAGGAAATCCTTCCTTGACCTCACTGGCTGCTCTGACCATCCTTCCCATGCCTATTCCCACTTCTGGATTTCCTCCTTCTTTGTCTGATGTTTCCAGGACCTTAGCCCATTTCAGGCAGCCCTTTCAGAACCTGATTCAGCTGTGTTCCTGCGTGTGAGGAGAGGTGCCCTTCAGCTGGTATGCCCTGGCAGTCCCTTCGGTGTCCATGCCAGCCAGGTGCAGCCCACTGCTGCCTCTGCTCAGGAGAGAGCACCAGCCTGGATCCAGAACCACCCTCTCCAGCAAGATGTGTGCCTCCCATCCTGGAGAGCCAATGGGAACCAAATTTTCTGGTTCAGCTGAGCCACACTGAGCCCTCAGCTAAGGTCACTGGCTACTGACAGACATTGCTGGCAGCCTCATTTCAGGTCATTTAAAATGTGTTCTGATGGCCTCGAGGTCTAAACCATTTGATGTCCCAGCAGCCAGCTCTCAGGGATGTGCTGGGGCCGTCCCTCCATTTCTGTGCTGATGAAAGCTACCATATAAATGTCCTATTTCTGTCATATTCTCGACACTGGAGAAATCCTATGGGACAGTTGTATTGACTTACATTTTCTTCAGCTCAAGAAATTCCTGCCCAAGGATATTTCAAAGTTTTCCAAACAAACTTTCCTGCCTGTCTCCTCTGCTCCCCGCTCTCTCTACAAGGCTAATTCACAAAAAAAACCCCAAAGCAAGTACAAACCACTTACTTGATGTATGTATTGGCATTTCCCTCTGGAAAGACGTAGGGATGTTTCTTCCGAAAGACGTGCCCAACACGGCTGCAGGGGATGATTTCCAGGCTCCCTCCACACATCCACACACGGAAAGAGATTTCTGTAAGAGAAGCAGCTTCAGCACTTTGTCTTTCTGTCCTAGAGGAGTCTGATTCCTGGTGTTAGCTCTTACTTCATCCTCTGCAACATTAAACTGGGGTAAATCAATTACCAGACGAGCTTTCCTAGTCACAGGGGCCTTAAAAGCACATTTCAAAGCTTCTTTGCAAGCTGTTTGAAGTCAGTGCACTTGAAACCTGCCTCTAGCACAGCAGGTGCAATCACAATGGTGAGCGTGAGACCGTGAGCAGGTCCCTTCTCATACACTGCAGAATCCTCTCAGCAGTTTTGTGCCTCCCTTATTACTTCTGCACTGCCTGTTTCAGAGTCACTTGCCTCCAAAGGGCTCTCAAGTTCACCAGCAGAAGCTATGAATTCTCTCCATTAATGACTACAACTGTCATTATCTTTCTGAATCCACCACTGACTCTGCAAAGTGAACAGAGAGCTGTGCCCCCATCACCTGTCCCAAAATGGACAGGAGCTTGCCCTGCCCAGGTACTCTGGGCCTTGAGCGCCAATCAAGTAAAGCACACACCTTCACAGAAGCAAAGGTCAGCAGGGGGAGGGATTATCCCAAAAATCTGGATAAGTTGTCAGCATGGGAAATGTCTCCCAGTCACTGCAAGCCACTCTCTGGCTGGCCCACAGGGCCCTTCTCAAGGAAAATGAGCCTGTGGCACAACTGACAGCCAAAGTTATAAAGCTCTTGGCAGGGAGCTGGATGAGGTAGGAAGGGCAAGCAGCATGGCTGATCTAATGGGTCCATCTGGTCCTGATGCTTATGAAGCTATGAATCTGTAGCTCTATTGTCAGACAGTCATGCTCAGACAGAACCGGCGTGGAAAAGAAATGAAATTAAAATGAAAATGCTCCTGCAGTTCTCTGAATCCTATTTTATCATCTGTTGACAGTGCAGAGCTATATGTAGCATGTATCTACTGCAAAACTAATAATTCCTTTTCACACCCCGCCCCCCCCCATTTAACTACAGAATTCAGACAGGAGAACACCCATTGTCTTTGCCAACTTGTGCTCCCAGCAGTCCCCTCATATATGCCAGCACAGGGATGACTTGTTCCCAGGTCGGATGCTGGCAAGACAAGCACCTGTGGCAGGAATTGGGCAGTGCCAACAGGACTCCTCCTCCTCTAAGGGCAGGCACTGCTGGCTTACAAAGCTTCCATTCCTCCAAGAACAGCTCACAGCTTCAGGGAGCAAAGGCCAATTGGAGCCTGGAGCTCCAAAGCCCTCTGAGCACACAGGGCTCAGCCCTGAGCTGCTGCAGAGGGGGGATCCAGGTTCATGTTGCTCCCATCCCGCTCCCAGCACATCCGCCTGCTCCTGAGCTGATGGAAAGGAAGGCTGACACAGCTGCAAAGCCTTCTTGCCTTGATGCCTGGATCCAAAATTCAAGGCTTTAATCCCATCCCCAACAGCTGGCCCTGGCAGCAGGGATAAGCAATGGCAGGGTGGGAAAGCACAGCAGGGAGCACTATTACTTCCCAGAAACTCCCTCCCCTTCCCTTCACTGCCGTGTTTACAGGCAAGAGCTGCCAACAGCAGCTGGAGCCTCACCACTTTGCCCAGTGCTGGGTATTAAGAGGCCAATAAAACGTGCCCTTGTGCCATGTCCTGGTGCTATACTGGGAGCAAGCTTAATCACAGCTGCAGGGAAATGAGATTATGGCAGGATGCGGCCACTCTGAGCTGCTGCTCTTGGCTCTCCTCGCACGTGGCTGCTGCTGTCACTTGTCTGTGTGTCACAGCACTGGCCTCTCAGCTGGCACTGCTGTGTCAGTCATAAGGGCGCCCAATACAAGGGGACAACCAGCTGAGCAGCTGTGGAGCACAGCGTGGCTGCTGCAAGCTGCCCTCCCCTCCTCTGGTCCTTCTGCTCGGCCTGGGAGAAGAGCAGCTCCCTGGTGTGCTGAAAGACTCACACCATCCAGTCCTTGCCTGGTTTTTTCAAAGCCTAGTGAAGAGGTCATCTCTGTGTATTGTGAACTGGAATGAGGACGCAGTGCACAGGAGATGCTGAGGAGTCTGAGCTCTCTGCTTCAGGCTAGTTGCACCCTGCAGAGCCTGCCCCAGGTACAGCAGGAACAATAAAAGCACAGAGTTCCACAGGGAGGGATCACCCATGGAGCTATCCATGGCAGGTAACAAGATCTCCAGACAGGCTAAGTGCCCCAGGGGAAGGCAAACTGAAGCACCAACTAAAGCATGGTACAGGGTCAGCTCAGAGGAGCCAGGGGAGCAGGAACCAACAGCGTGCTTCCCTTGACCCTCAGGAGATGCTGTCAGTGCATGTGGCCCCTCCAAGTGACCCCCAGGAGGGGATGTGAGCAGTACACGCTGGGCTGGGCTGGACTCGGCCTTCCTTCAGCAAAATACCTCCAGCACTTCTTGCTGGCCTGCAAGTCCTTCTTGCCATTACTCCTCTACAGGGAATTCAGTACATTTAAGATGCAAAACACCTCCTGTGGTGTTCTCCTTCAAAGCCAAACACGCTTACTTTTGTTCTGCCTGAAGCCTCCAGCCCCCTCCAGCTGTCCCATCAGTAACATTAAGGACAGCAGTGCTGCTCCTCAGGACTGAGCTACCAGGAAGAGCACGGTTCACTGCAAGTGCCCAAAACAAGCAGGTCAGCTCCTGCTGTCCATTCCCTGCCCAGAGCTGGCCAGGGCCAGCAGGGTGCAAAGGAGAGATGGGACACTGTCCTCGACTGCCGCACCTGCAGGAGGTGGAGCTGTGAGCCAGGCACACTTCTGCTTCCAAGAAAAGGGGCAAGATGGGATCTGCCCTGCTGCTATGCAGACCTGCACTTTGTTGTTGCAATGTTAACCTTGATTTTGCTTTCCTTTGTCACAGGAAGCTGTGGTACCCCTGCCAGTGCACGTTTGGTCAGGACCAGCCTCCTAGGGCATAGCACCAGTAAGGGAAACCTCTCCTCTGCAGGATGGGTCATAACCAGGCACAAGGAGCACAATGCCTGCTGTTACAGGGCATGGGACAAGCTGCCAGGATGGAGCTTCTCCCAGGAGCAGGCTGTCCTGTCACTGTTCATATCCCAGGAGCAGCTCCTGCTGGCTGCTGTCAGAGACCAGTGACGAGCACAGACAGACAGCAGGTCAGGCACAGCATGGCAGCTCTTCTCCTGCTCTTCTCCTGCCTAGTTCCCCTCTTGAATGCTTTGTTTGGGCTATTGATCCAGCAGGGGAGGGGGAGGGCTGCCACTCCCCTCCCAGGTTTCCTCACAGCCACCCCACTCAGGTACTTTGGGTCACTTCAAAGGCAAGACATGCACGCACAGAGAGAAAGCATGAAAAGAGAGAGATTCCTACTGCATAACAAGATAGAAATAAATAAAATATAGCCAGAGGGACAGGGCATGTGAAGGAAACACCAGTGCCAGGCGGTGGATGGATTACTGCAAGGCAGCAGCATCTGCTCCCTTGGATGACTGACAGCATCGCTGTGTGTGTGGAGACACAAGAGCCTTCCTTCCTGGCTAGCCCCACTCCCCAGAGGTGCAAGCTATTAAAGCCAGGTTCTGATCTGCCTGCCTGACATCGAGTGCCTCCCCCTTCTTTTGTGGGTACAGTCTATTGTTCTGATCCACAGCATCACTGCAGCTCCAAAGGGAGAACAGCCCAGCCCGACCCAGCTCTGCTTGACAAGGGGACAAGGGACAGGCTGTTACCTCTTTCATGTGCCCTCTCAAGTGTGCTTGCAGGAGATTTCTTTACATCCATTCTGTCCCATGATAAGGCACAGAGGTGACAGAATTTAGGTGAGCTCAACCCTTTTTTTTGGTGCAGGAAAAGTGACAGTATCAGAGAGAGCTGGGCAGCTCCCAGCCACCCAGGGATACAGGAATGGATAAGCAGCCCTGGTACTCTGCCAACTCAAGGAGGGACTGATACCTCAGTTCATAGCTTGGAAATGCTGTCATGAATTGATTAAGATAAATTCTTTGCTTTATTGAGGCGAAAATAAGATCAGGAAGGAATAGAAGGGTGCATGTAGCGTTCTCTCATCTGTTGGTCACACCAAAGCTGGAAACTGTGTGGTTGAAGGTATTTACCTACAGGAAATCAAAGCAGCATGGAAGGCAGGCAGTCCCAAGGGCCAACAATTGCTCACTTCCCATCATTTGTCCTTGCTGGATCTCTCACTCTCCTAAGACCACAACCTATCAATGTAAATGGGGGAAACCACCCAGAACATTCAAAGTGAAGCCTGAAATGACCTTGTATCCATCCAGTATGACACTCAGAAAGAAGCCAATACAGCAAGGCCCAGGAGGATGAAGAACAACTCACCAAAGTTCTCTCCACCCCAGATGTCCATGGCACTGTCGTACTTCCCCAGGTGGTTGAACCAGGCCTTGTCGATCACAAAGAGCCCCCCAGCAATGATGGGTGTCCTGAAGAATGGACAAGGAGAAGAGGACACACCCTCAAGCACTGCTGCAGCACCTGGATGCACAGAAGAAGCCCTTCCCTTTGCCTCCTCTTCCATGACCAGGACATCACCTTCTCACCAAGAAAAGGACAAAACACCCCAAAATGCATCTGAGCCTTTCTTTCAGTTGCCTTGGTGTTCTGCTGCCAATCATAAATTGCCTGGCACTTAATGACTGGCTAATGCACCCGTCAGCACAACTCCTACAAGCCCAAAGTTGACAGCCCTGATTGTAGGCTTCAGCATCAAAAATGCACTTAGCACTCGGGGGTTATTCACTCAGACGGGCTTTTTGCCTGGAGCCAGCCTATTAAGAGCACCATTCCACCGGGGAGAGGAAGGCAGAGCCAATTCAGAAGGGCTTTTTAAAAGCCATCACTAGCTGTGTGATCTTTATTTCAAACCAGGGTTATTTTTCTTTCTTCAGATTAGCTAAGAAAACTGCACAGAGAAGGCCCGTGGAGGAGGGGAGGGCAGACCCAGAAGATAGCTTGAGGAGCCTTGCTGTTTGCTGGCACAAGTCCCATCTCCATTCAACTAGAGACAGTGTGGATGCCTCAGGACAGGCTTGGGAGGAGCTGGGGTGATTGCTGTGCCCAGGCTAATCTCCACAGTGATTGCAGAGTGATCAGGAATGCAAGGCCAGCCTTTGGGAAGCCAGTGAGAGCTCCTGTTAACAGCAGCATCCTAAGGAGAAGCAGTGCTCTTCTCCCCTGGGAGCCTTCTGAGGCCCTGAGCTTCCCAAACATTGGAGTCCTCCACGCCTCACACCTGTCTGGGGCTGCAGACACCAGCACCAGGCTTGCTGCCAGCAGAGATTTCCAGCAGAATGAAGGACCCCTCCATCCCACGGCATGAGGACAGATGGCACCTCCTCTCCTGGTCAGCTGTGCTCCCTCCCCTGCACATCCCCATTTCTGAGGAGTCCTCAGTGAGGTACAGAAGAGCAGTGCTGACCTGGGAAGGCTGGGCTAGACACCAAGTTTATCATGAGGACACTGCCTTATTCTTAAGTGGTAGCTGAACTGAGAGAAGCAGTTTGCTACAGCACTGGGCTGTTCCCCTAATCATAATCCTTACCACTACCAAAACCCCAGTAACCACAAACACACCCCTTCCATCTTTGTGGCATTCCAAGGCTTCAGTGTTGGAATGTGAAACTGCACTGCAAACCCCAGGCTAGCCAGGAGCTTGCTAGAGGTACTAGAAGTTCAGAGCTGTCCTGGAAGAGATTGCACACTGCTGTGGAGCATGGGGACACACGTGAGGTCACATGAGAAGCCTGTCCTGCCCCAGCAGGTGCTTCCTTCCACCTCCAGACTTACTTAATGGGCTCGGTGGGATCCAGTCGTTTGGCTTTCTGCTCCGGGGAAAGCTGCTCCCATTTGAAATGCAAACTCCAGTCAAAACCTAAGACCAGAGTAGAGAAGTGCCATGGGGAAATTAGAAATTGATATGGATTAGGAGGCAATGCAGACTGCAGAAGCTGTGTTTGATGGAACATCTTCCCCACTTTCAAATGACTTCAGCCACAGAGACGCAGCTCTTGAGAGAAGAGTCCAATGCCTAACATATTTCACTACTACATATGAACAAGAAACAGCACCTTGCATTACAATTTCCAAGTCAAGTGCTCCAAAGGCAGGCAAAGTCAGAATTAAAGCTGCTGCTGAAACCTAGTCCCCCTGTACACACAGAAGCACGCTCTGATGGATACTGTGTGCTCCAAATAGCACAGGCATACTAATAAGCACTACACTTTCATCCTCCAGTTGTTGCCTAGACATCTCCCATCTCCTGTCGCTTCCAGTGCTGCCCAGGGTGGCTCTGCCATGACCCTTCTTTCCTCTTGACCACCTCATCCAGTGCAGCAAGCACACTGCTCACACCACACCCAGCCTGGGAGCAGCACCGAGCAGCGCTCATGTGCTTTTTCGTGAGGCAGCAGGAGACAGAGGTGTGGTGCAAAGGCCAGTGCACATTCCCACCACGGAATGGATGCCCACAGGACGTGCACAAGGCTTGGACTCACCTCCTCTGAGGTCTGAGGAAGCTGCCACGTAGGCAAAAGTGTCCAGGTTGATGATGTCAATAACGGGACTGACCACCCGGGTGGGATCCTGCAAAGGAGAAGCAAAAACACCCGTGACTTCAGATGACACCATTCAAACTGGGCAAGGGGCTCCAAACTCCTGGAGACACCAAGTGCCTGGAAACATTGGTGTCATTCAGTTTTGTCAGGGACAAGTGTCCCTCACTGCCTCCTCCTCCTCAGACTGTGCCTGTACTTGGCAGCCAGCTGGGCTGGGTGCAAAGCTCCTTCTGCCTTTTACAAATTCACCAAAATATTCCCCTTTCACCTCCCTTAAACACTTTTAACTGGATTTCAGAAGTCAATGACAAACAGGCAATTGAAATGACAGAGGAAAAACACAGCCAAATAGCTTCAATATGGGTATTCTTTTAAATGCACCAACTACGGCAGTACAGTTAGTTTTGCCAAAGTTGTGAAAGGGTTAAAAAAGAAAGACCTGATTTATTCAAAATAGTTGGTGGTGATTTAATTAACATCTTGTTATGGGCAAAGAGATTATACCAACAGTTATGAACAAAAATATCTACAGGAGGAAGAGACTCTGACAGCTTTGACTGGTCTCTTATCTCCCTTTTTCTTTTCAAAAATCCCAAACTCCAATTATAGCTCAAACTTCAAGGTTTTACCCTCACCAGATCAAATTGTTTTTCACAGCTATACAAAGCAAAGCATCCGAGCACACTCGGGCTTGCTCTCTCACTGGGGAAAGACTTTGTTTTAGAAATTAGTCCTGACAAAGAAGTATTCAAATGCAGCTGTGGGAAGAAGCAACCAAAGGCCATGAGCTGGGAGCTGGACTAGAGCTGATTTTCCAATTGAGCATGACAAATACTTGGTATTTCCATTACAGGGTCAAGCCAGGGGTCTCACCATCACTTTCTGTGGGTCGAATATCTCACTGAAAAGGGCAAAGTCTGCTGCACCTCTGTACTGCACGGGGAAACACAAGCCACATCCAAGCAGGGTGAGCCTTTCAAACCCACCAAATCTATCCTGGCTGCTGCACAGCGTCCCCCAGCCTGCCACAACTCAGTACAGCCAAGCATCCTTCAGCTGCCTGAGGCGAGGGGGAAGGTTTTAAGCAAAGCATCTGCTTTGTGTGCTGAGCAGTGCAGGGAAAGGATTGCATCCACTCATTTAAAACCTGCCCCTCAAGCATCTTACTGATGGTGAGCACTTCTAGCTAGCTGACACCCACCCCCAGTTTCAATTCCACTGTTACTCACTGCACACCACAACTTCTTGTAAGAAAATCCCCTTCACATCTGGGCTGAGAGCACTACTGCAAAATGCTAACTAACCTTGAGCAGTGCTGTCTTCTCCCTGCCTCACTTTCCCTGCCAGGTCCTGGGAACATATATATTTGCTCAGCTTTCATGAAGGTCTCTCTGACCCTCAAGAGAAAAGCACGGCATGCTCAAGAGCACAGTGCTGTTGCTATGATTTATTTTGGGCTGAGCACCAGATCTTATTATAGGCAGCTTCATCTTTCTGGTTTTTTTGCTACCCACCCATATCAGGGCATGTTAATATTAACAACACCCAAACCTTCAATTCTCTCTCACAAACCTGAGAATTCATTTCTGCAACGCCCTTCTCAAACACACCAATGTATGGAGCTAAACCAACAGGAAAAAACTCTGAAAATGCTCCTGAAGATAACAGATATATTTCAGCCTTGGAGAAGGGCCTTGGCTGCAGTGTGACTCTCAGCCTCCACATCCTGACCTTGTAATGGACAACCAAAAAGGCTACAGCTGCTCCTCTGTCCCCATAGCAGGATTAGGCAAAGATTAGGCAGGCTGCCCTTCATGGGTCTCCTTTCTCTGAGCAAAGCAGCAGGCTGGGGGTATTTGAGCTGGGAGTTGGGGGTCACCATTCACTGGCTCATCCCAGTGCCATTTGCAAATCCAGTTCTGGGATGAGCTTGCTGAGTCATACTGTAAAAATACCTTGGGATGGATAATTACATTTTTAGAAAAGTTATTCAGTTGAAATCCACCATTAATGACTTTGGAGATATTTGTTCCATAAGTAAAATAAGAGCCTGGGCCCACACTCTCAGCCACGTGCTTGCAAACATGCTGGTGTGAGACACTGACCATCACTGCTGCTCCCTGAGACAGGCACAGGGCTGAGATCCCCCAGACCCTCTCTCTTTCCCCTACACTCCATCCCTTGCTCTTCCTGCTTGTCTCCAAATCCATATGCTGGTTACATAAAACCATCAGCTGCTGGGAAAGCTCGAGGTGGAGCTCGAGGGGCACCTCCACACGGGTGCATGGTGGCACCCATGGGCTCTGGCACTTCCCACCACGGAAAGTGGCAGGAATAGCTGCTCTGGCTGAGAAAATAAGAGAAGCAAAGAGTGGGGTGTCTGGGCTGTGGTGGCAAAAGTGATGGGTGTGCCTTGAGGCACTCATCACTCATTTCCTTGGAACTTAAAGCACATTAGCTCAAAACAGGCTGTTCCTGGGAGCAACAGAATGAGAAAATGCTCCTCCTAGGCAGCTGATCCTCATGGAGCAGTTGGCCAGGGAGCCCACCGCTAGAGCACAGCCTGAAGGTGGCAGCAGTAACATTTCATACACTTCACTGATCAATACCTTAACCCTGCTGGCAAGGATGGGTACGGTGGGCCTGGAAGAAGGAGCCTGAGGACTCTGCCCTTATCCTGCAGCTTCTGTGAGCAGTCTAAAAGCGGGCATGTGGGGACCCCTCTGGCTTTGCAGGCTCCTCAACACTCTTTGTAGTACATTTCCCCTGCTGCCTGAGGCTGCAAGATACTGGGCAAGGTCAGGGCAGCATGAGCAGCACTGCAAGCTTAGAGACTGCCTTACTTCCAGCTGGGGAAAGATTCAATCCAGAAGAGTTCACAGAGGTGATGTGTGTGTTTGATGCTGCATTCAGACCACAAGGCATTGGAACTCCTATGGTGATGCTGTCCATGGCAATCACATTCACCTGTCCTGGATACATGGGGCACCATCCTGGAGCTGTGTGGGAAAGCAGATCTGCCAACCCCCTTCCTGCTGCCTTCACTGCCCTTCTCCTGACAAAACACATCAAAAGCTCTGCCTGGGAAAGAGGCAATTGCTCTGGATACTCCTTACTGAAGTACAAGCAGGGCTTTGGCAAAAAGCAAGGAATGCCTGCCTTTAAAAAGCTCAGAGGAACAAGTGATGCTGTAAAGCTTAGCAGTAAATCCCACCCTGGACAGGCGAGCCACGAGGCTCCAGTGGGATATCACAGCATGTGTTCTCATAACTCTACTGGAGCCACGATCAATGATATGAACAGACCATTTCCATCACATTTCCATCTATCAGCAGCTCTGTGTCTCAGCCTGCAAACCAAGGTTGGGACCTCTCCAGCACAGTGCTACAAGTGCCAGCAGCACTGACTGCCCTCGCCCACGTGGAGGGACCTGACCCGGTGCTGTGCCCCCCTTGCCCTGGTCCCATCACTGACACACAGAGGGGATGCACAGCCCAGCCATCACAGCTGTCACATCTGCAGGGGTGAAAAGCAGGATGCCTTAGGCGAGGGGCATTGTGAACACCAGCCAGGCAGGATTTTCCATGACCCACCACCTCAGCATCCCCTTGCTCCTCAGCTGCCCTTATGTCAATGCAACTCAGGAGTTCTAAAATTGCTGAGTAATTAACACTGGCCATCAGGAGCCAGAGGTGTAGCAGAGGTGCAGCAAGGGTGAAAGAGCAACGCACAGTGAAGGGAAAGGATAGTGCATCCACACCCTGGAAGATGGTGCATCAATCCCTGCACTCTGCTGCCAGCAGGTCACGGGCACAGAGCTCCCCTGACTCGAGTGACAAGGCGCCAGCAGCCTCTGTATGCACGTCTGGCGAGAGAGTCGCCGCCAGAGAAAGGAGAATGTCATTGTCTGCTCCGAAATCAGCAGAATTTAAATCCTATTAAATCAATTTATTAGCGCTTAATTTGCATGAAATTAAATTCGGCCCCTATTCAAGGAGCCGTCACTCCCTTAAATCATCATCACAGAGCATTTTACATGAGCCTAATTAAAATCTCTGCTGGAGCACTGCCCACGTATCCCCCTATCACCACTCAACCTGTGCTTCCCAGTTAGAGTCCCACTGCCCCAAGAGACACCTTGTCCCACCCACCCACATTCTCCCCCAGTCACACAGACACCCCACCTGCCTGCTGGGTGGAAGACCAGAAAAGGTCACTTTGTACCCCAAAAGGCCTCTTTGTACCCCTTACATGGATGCCTGCTTGCAGCTGGTTATGGTTGGATGGTCACACCCACTGGGAGGAAGAGGAGGGGGACCTCAGGATGCATTCCCTGAGGGTGACTCTGGTCTCTCAGGAGCACTCACCTCTTTGATCCTCTGCAGCAGAGGGAGCAGCCAGTCCTTATTCACCTCACAGTGACTGTCCAGGAAGGTCAGGACACCTGCTTTTGCCATGTCTGCCCCTCGGATTCGGGACCGGATCAGACCTGTTCAGGGACACACCATGTCAGGATGGCGGGGTAGCATCCCCAGCCTCTTCCACTCGTGCTTCTCCTGGGGTTTAACCTGCCTAAATCCCACCCAGATAAAACATGGCCCAGGTTCATTGTCTCCTTCCCAGGGCTGCAAGGTATACCAAGCATTTCCTCAGATCCCCAAAGAAATAAATGGCTCCACCAAGGTTACTGATTTATGGCATTTATGCCAATATGTAGTTTGCACAATTAATTCTGCTGTCACCTTCTGGGACAAAACATGACTCAAAATGCTTTCATGACCCTCTGCAGGCAACAAATCTAACACAGATGTGAGGCAGTGGGGAATGGGACAGAGGAGCTCAGGGTGGGAACACTCTGAACTGGAATTAAGCTTTTCTCAGACTACTAATTTTTCCTGCTGCAACCCCTTCTGTGTCCCAGTGACCCCCAGATCTCTCTCCCACTCTGAGGGCACTGCAGCTCAATGGGAACACATTTTCCACCAAGGAAAGAAGGTTGGCTTTTCAAGGCGCTCGATTTATCAGGGTCATGATGGTGAATTTGGAATCTTTGAAGATGGGAATGGATTGCTGAGCGCATCAAACAAGAGGGGAAACAGGTGACTCAAAGGGAGCAGAACTTCTTTATGAAGGAGAAACAGGGCAATACAAGGGGACATACGGCAGATAAAGAGAGATGGGACCTCAGGGAGCAGCCACACACCAGGTGAGTGTCACTCACAGCAAGAGGTCACTGACTTTCACACCAAAATTCCCTAGGGGAAAGGGGTTAAGCAACAGCCTGTGAGCTGTAGAGGGAACACGTGATGCCTGGAGCATCCAGAATTTGCCAAGGTCTCCTCCTGCAATGCAGACTTGCATCTCCCTGTATCTCTCTCTCTGTGACTCCTAAGATCTCGTGCGTAGGTACGTTCTTCTTCACCCACCCCTGCCCTTCCCAAACCCTGGCAGCCCCTGGAGGACACAGTTTAAGTGATGTACTCAGCAAGGTAAGGTTGAGTTCCCACACTGTGGCTGATTCATAGAGCACCAATAACTGCAGGTCCCTCAGGTGCTGGAGATGAGCACACAGTACCCCCATAAGACAGGGGAGAAAGCTGAGAAGGAGGTGCAGGTCTGTGGAGATCTCCCTTAATCTCCTGCCACAGCAAGAATGTCTCTTACACCCATGGGGCCTGATGCCACCCTGTCACCAGGCCTGCAGAGCTGAAATCCTCTGCAGAAAGAATCCACAGAGAAAAGAACCTTCTCCCCTCCTCAGTCACTTCAACCCAACACTGACCTGGACACACGCCTTGGATTTGCACCAAAAAACTTTTTTGTTTTTAGTTATCCTAATACTGCAAACCAGGATTTGAAACACACATTCAGGCTATGGGGAATGGGGAGATGTCTCCAAAGGTTGCCAGCAGCAGTCCAGTAGGACATGCATTCATCTTCCATATAGCCCTTTTTAATCTCTCAAATATAATTAATTATCAAAAAAAAAAAATCCCACAGAAGCAGCAGGAGCAGATCTTCTCTTTTTCATTAGAGCTAACATCTTTACAAATAAGACCCGGGGCTTTGTTTTGCCTGTTCTAATTTTCTGGCTAATAAGCTACAGCTGAGCCTCACTGGAAATCTTAATAGTCCCAATCTTTTTCAGTGAGAGAGGGGAGATCCATTTCAAATCCCAGCTCTTTATCACATTTCCTTTAATCAGGGCCCACTTATTCCCAGGACCCACTGTCCTCCTTGCTGACCATTGCATGGAGGAGGCTCCCCATGGCCCCATCACTGTCCCACCTCCCAAAACCTGTGTTTCCCACGTGGGCTGCGGGCAGGCAGCTCTTACCTTCGCGCCGGCCGTTCCGCAAGCACTTCACCTTGGGGAGCTGGCCCAGCAAGCGGCAGTCATCAGCTGGGGACACACAAAGGCAGGAAGGACAAGTCACCCCCACAGTGGCTCTGGCAGCAGAAATGGGGACTCCTAGGAGAGGCTGGGAGCAGGGAGAGGACCCTGTCCTGTTCTGGTTGATGGTTTGTTAGGGCAGGGGCACTGCTGGGTCACAACAGCCTTACCCCTCCGCTCGTGAAGCATAAATTGGGCCTGGCAGAGCAGCAGTTTTCATAGAACTAGTGTAAATTCAGCAGATTTACACTGAGAGCAGCTGAATTATGCTCTAAAATCAGCACAGAAAAGTTGTGGTTCAGGTCAGAATCTAAATTTCTGCACATTAATGCAAATGACTATTTTTGGTAGCTGCAAAGCAACGCGCAAGCTGTTGATGCGTGTCTGCCTGGCGGGGCAGGAGCTTCCTGTGGTGGCCTGGAGCCTTCAGCAAGGAGAAAGGGATGCTCAAAGAGAGCCCTGTGGAGCAGCTGGGGGTTCCTCATGCCCTGGGCAAGAGCTCCATGGGGCAGAAAGGCCTGACAGCCATCTACACCTGAGCTAGGGAAGTCCTGCCACCTTACTTGCAGCCCTAGGATCCATCCTCACCCACATTTCTCCCAGCAACTGGAGCACGTGAGGTGTACCCATGACAGCCCCCTCCAACTCTACACACCCACACTATGACCTCTACCACCCATTCATGGGTCTCACTCTTCTGCCTCTTCTTCCTCAGCACTATAAACACAGAGGTGAGTGCCCCATCCCCTCTCCCAACCCCTGAACCCACACACCCACCCCGAGCACTTTCACCCCCTCCAGAAATCTCTGTCAGCAAGAGATCACTGTACCCACACCCCTAACAATTCAGGGACAGAGCTGGAACAGGAGAGCAGAAGTGGCAGGGCTTGGCTATGGACTCACAGTGAAAATCTGCTGGGGACAGTGGGAACTCATGTGCTGAAGAACTGCATCCCAGTGAATAACAGGTCAGCAGGCAGAGAGGTGAGAAATGAGACACAACTGGGTGTGAGATAAAAGCACTAATTGCTTGGGGTGGGTTGCAGGGAAAAAACTGACCATGTGTGTGTAGTGCATTATGCAAATGCATGTATTTTATGTAAATGCATGCAGAGCAGATGCCAGCAGGCTTGGACTATCACAGCAAAGATGTCAGATAGCTGAGAAGCGCTGAGTAGCTGAGGGGCTGCCCCAAGTTACAAATGAAACATGCTCCCCTCTGGAGCCCTGGGATGAGTTAAAACCCAGCCCTGCTCCTTCTCCCTGGTTCACAGCACTGGCCATGCTGGGACAGGGGAGCTGTGCTCCTACAAACCTGCCTCCTTCCAGGAAGGCAGGTGCTTTGCCTATTTAACCAAATACTTCCAAGGCATTTGCTTCCTCCACCCTCCAAAAATCCTGCTCTGCTGTTCTCCAGGGCAGCTCAAGTCCCTGCACCTGCTCTTCTTCCCCATCACAGCCATTCTGCCAGATCTCAGACTTGCCCAGCCTGCCTGCCCCGTGTGCTGGAGCTGCTCCAGGGCTCACTATAGTCACAGCAGCTCCTTCCCCTAGCTTCAGCAACTTCCCAGGGAGGTGTCAGTGCCAAGAAGTGGGTCTTGTGTGAAATCTGTCCCTAATGCTCTCCAAGGCAGTGCCTATTTATAACATCCAAGAGCAAAGCCTAGATCCATTTCTTAAAAGAAACCTATCTGGCTTTGTTTTCACGTTTCCAAGTAAACAGCTTTATTTTGCAGCTCCTTGAAACGTAAGTGCCACAGACCACTCAGCCAGTTTATCATCCTTTTTATGCCTGAGACTGTTTCTGAGCACTTAGATCTTCAACTCTCCCGACGAACTAGGCAAGGTCTTTAGCAGGGGTGGTTCCCTGGGAGCCCCTGGGGCTTCAGCTATCTTCTACTGGAGACCAGAGCTATTGATTTCCCTTGAGTCACACTATTAACTGGGAGGGAACAGCAGGAGGATGTGGGCTGTTTGTGTGGTGTACAATGCTAATTATGGTGCACCTCAGAAATGGGAAAACCCATGCAGGGAGTCCTCTTTCCATGGGTGAAAAAGAAGGTGAAAAAAAAAAAAATCAAGAGTTGCTGACAACCTACATAAATGTATGCAGAATGTACACATAGGGTCAAGAGGGTCAGACTGTCATTGTCCTGTGGAATTCCAGTGGTGCCAACCCAGAACTGCTCCTGGCTGCAGCTGAAAGCCAGATCAAACAGACACCATGGATGTGACGGGATACAGCCGTGTAAGGATTGGATTCACATCTGCTGGGCATAAAAACGATTTGCCAAGTGCTTTTCTTGCATTATTTTCGTGAGAAGAGGTTGGATCATCTGGAATTTGAATTCTATACGTGGCGATGCAAACCACAGCACAGCGGGGTTTGCTCTTCACAACTACAGAGCTTTAAATTTCCTTCCACTCCAGCAAACTCTCCCCTGCCTCAGAGCTAATCCCAGTCTCTCACAGGCTTTTGGGCCCTTTGCTTTTAACAGGGAAAGGGTCACTTACGGTCATCACTGAAGTCATCCACGAGAATGATTTCATGGACGAGGTGCACTGGGGTGCGGTTCAGCACGCTAAGGAACGAAGAGAGAAAATCCATGACAGTGCTTGACCAACTTAACAACCCAGCAAATGGAGTGGAAAAGCCAAGGAACTGACCCCCTGCCAAAGCACAGAAGACCAGGCTTGGATTTCCAGAAAGGATATACCAGACAAGAACCCAGAAATCACCCCCCAGTAATCTACAGTGCCTGGCTATCAACTCCCTGTAGCCTGATCTAGGAGCTAAGTGCTCTATATTCCTAGGAAATAGCTGAGATTCACCCTTCTCACCTTTGTGAGCAACAGCAGAGCCCCACATAAAGCCAGGAAAACCTGGCTTTTTTTTTTTTTTCCCCCCCCCCAAATTGCACCAAGATTTCTAACTGGACTTACAGCAAAGCTGCCGTCACCTCTCCACCTCCTCTGGGGCTAATGATAAGGTGTCCAGCAACAGCAGGGCCAACACAGAGAAAATTACCCAGCTCAAACCCATCTTTAGGCAGCTCACAGCTGTGGCAGGACAACTCCTGTTTTTATCCACGAGCTGATTGTGTTGCAGAGGCTGCAGAGAGGATAAGAGCAGGGCTGGAGCCCACCCAGGTAATGAAAGAGAGGCTGGGGGATGTGGTTCACAGCTCCCTCCGTGTAGACAGACACTGAAACATGGCTCAAAGGTACAATCTTCCCTTAATTAAACCACCAAGGGTTATTATTGTTATTATTAAAAAATCTAGACCTGTTCTTTCCCTTTCTCTCATGGTGCAGGGGTCATGGATTCATTGTACTGGCTCCAGCAATTTCATCTCCAAATAAACAGCAGTGCAGAAGTCACCCTGACACGTAAGACATGGAGTTGCAGTTGCTATTACACATGCTTAAAATCCTGCCCCAGCAAAGGGTCAAGGCTGTCTGCTTGAAGCAGAAGCCCCAGAGCACCCCAAAAGCCTCCTAAGTGCTTGAGTTGGGCTTTGATAATGCCAGTCAGATTGTACAGGCTTTTACAGCATTTAAACTTCTTTGCCTTCATCCTGAGCATGGTTCCTTTTCCACAAAGCATTTAAAATCCCGCCAAATTTCAGATCTTCAGACCTCCCACTGGCACAGGAGGGCAGTCACCCAACCACCTAACAATCCTGCAGCCCCTGATCCCCTGCCAGATCCTTATTAACAGGTTCTCTCCGTCTCTCAAGCTCCCAAAACTCTTGCAAAATAAAAGCACCTGGAAGTCTGGGAAAACCACATCCCTGGCCCAGACCACAGTAAGGAGAGCTACAAAGGGCAGAAGCCCCGAAGAACCTGGGAGCCACCCAACCAGCTGGCAAAAAATGCAGCCCACCCCACCCAGGGGGTTCCCCTTTTCCAGGTGCCTTCTGCCTGCACTGGTGTACTCCCTCCCCTCCAGGTGCTGGAATTACAACCCTGCAGGGAGAAAGAGTTGAACCAGTTTTTTTTTTTGGAAGGCATACAGGACATCCCAAGGCAGATGCATGACATAGAATCAGAGAATGGTTTGAGTTGGAAGGGACCTTAAAGATCATCCAGTTCCAATCCCAGAGCCACAGGGAAGGGACAGCTTCCACTAGACAGGGTGCTCAATGCCCCATCCCACCTGGTCTTGAACACTTCAAGTAAATGGGCATGTACAACTTCTCTGAGCAACTCACAGGAAAGAATTTCTTCCATATATAATCAATCCTTACTCCATGCTGGGTTTTTTTTTTCCCTGGGGAGAAATTCTCTGAAAAACGGAGGTTTTCTATCAGGCCAGAGTAGGTAAGCCCAGCACCTCCCTTGTGGAGCACCTCAAAAATCACTTCCAAGAATTACTTTCTCTGGAAAGACAATCCCTGCCTCTGCCAGTTTCAGGATCTTGGCAAAAGCCATTCTTTCCCCCAACTTCAGATGCCTTGCATGCTAAGGATTGAAGGAAGAGAAAGCCACTGTCCCCTAAGCAACAGTTTGGAGCTGCTGTGGCCCTCCTGACACTTTGGCTTGTACCAAGCAGAGTTAAACAACACCTCTCCAACACCCACAGCCTGAATGAAGCACTGGGAAAAAGTGGCTCAGCGCCCCTCCTCCCACTGGGGCACACAGAACAATTTAGATGTGCTGTTTCCACCTGTCAAGTGTTTTTTAATTATTGTTATTAATAGGCTTGTTATTTTTTAGAAATCCCCGTACGCCAGAGCTGAGTTCAGCAAATTACCGTAGCTGAGCATCAGTAGACAGAGACAGGAGAGCAATATCATGCTCAGTGGAATATTTAACAAGTGTTGATTGCCTGGAAACCTAACTCTGTGCAACCTGCAGGAAAGAAGCAGGCTTGTAAAAAAGCCAGCGAAATAAATAAATAACCCACCGAGAGTGGGAAGGGAGGAGGCAGTGGGGAACTTGGAACACTCAAGGCCTGCCTCTGCCTGGTCTCCCCTGTAGATCTGGCTGCCAGAAATGCAGTGCAGGGCTTAACTCTGTGAGAAGGTGGCCGCAAAGAGGCTGCTTTTGCTGGTACCAGCCATTAGAACTCAACCAAAGCATTGGGCTGTAGGCTCAGGCCTGGGCTCTAAGCAGTACTCAGTGCCTTAAAGGATCTCATGCCAGAAAACATCTTATGGAAGAAAATGGACCTTTCCATTCCAATGGACCATTTCCATTCCAGTGGACCATTTCCATTCCAATGGACCATTTCCATTCCAATGGACCATTTCCATTCCAATGGACCATCTCCCAAGGCCCTGGGCTGGGGAGAAGTGCAGCCCAGCCTCAGCTCAGCTGCAGGCTCCCACTGTCCCCGGATTTGCTGCCAACTCTGTGCCTGGGCTTGCCACCCCATACATCAGGGAAGATGACCCCTGAATGCCAACAGTGGCCATCTGTGGGACTGACCACAGCAAGGGGAAAAGGCCAGCATGCTGACCCCTGAGGGAAGGATGTCTCCAAGGTCTCCTCCATAAACTGTCACCCTTCCACGGGGTTCAGGACAGACACTACTGTGGGTGGCACAGCACCCCCTCACCTGTACCATCACAGCCCTATCCCAGCAAAAACCTTGTGGGACTCACTCACCACACAACACCCTTCCCAAATTTGAGTCAACAACTCACCCTGGTGAGGGCAGTCCAGAGGCTGCCTCTATGGGACCTGCTGTCCACTGGTTTCAGCACCTTTCAGCTCATTATTGCCCCTGCAAGTCAGAGCACAGACCCCAACAAGCCCCAGTTTTCAGCATTACAGTTTTTGGTTTTTTTTTTTTTTTTTTTTCTTTCAGATAGACCATAAAAGCACTTTTAAAAATTCAAAGCCGGCTTTTCTATTACTTGTGCCTCTGCTCAGCTTTGATTTTTTTTTTTTAATACTTTCCTTTCTTTATGTCTGTGCATGGCTTTTTTTTTCCCTTTTATATGGGAAAAATAAGAAGACAATATTACAGTGCTTTGAAGTCCCTCTGTTATTATAGATTTTTTTCCCCTGAAATCAAACATAGGTAGATATATACTGCAGTGATGGACATATTTGAACAATCAAAACAGTTTTTAAGTTCTGCTGCGCCAAAGATCACAACATTTTCTCCCTTAAATTGCCAAAAGTCCTGTTACCATCAAAATGAAAGCTCATGCCTCCAGTCCAGAAAGTGTTTACTCACCCTAATAAGAAGAGGTTTGCTGCTGAATTATCTTTTGACAATGCTGAAACTTTCTTTGTTCAGATTTATTTACCTTATGCAGACCCAGCCATGGAGAATTTCACCTTAAATTTTCATTGTAAGGTCCCTCTTCCATCCTCCTCAAGAATTTGTTGGGATCCTTTTCCACCTACCCAGAGGTAAGCATTGGATCCAGCAATTTAATCTCCAAATAAATACCAGTGCAAACGTCATCCAGACCATGTAAGACATGGAAAACATTTGGAGGAAGGAATTTCGACCTTCTGACCAAGTCAGTGTGGTTTTGGTCATCACCCACTTGCTAGAGAGAGGTGCCTGTGGACACCCATCCTGGAGAACTCATGAACCTGTTAATTCTCTCCATGGCAACATATTAGGACTTGTTGGGAGGGAAAAAAACACCTTTGGGAGGATAATGAAGTATGAAAAGGGCCAAGGGTCACAATTATCGAAATCAGACAGAGTATGGAGAGAAAATATCCGCCAAAATGAACTGCTTCAACAACCCCAAATGGCTAATTATGTAGGAAGAAAGACATCACACCAAGAATAACCATAATGAGCTTTGATTACACTGCAGCTTTCGCATTTTATTCTTTCAAATACCCACCAAGCTCTTTGAAATTCAAGAGTTCTCTTATGTTAACATCAAAAGGTAAGAGCGCACGGAGGGCTGTGTACTCAGTCACCGCGAGAGATGATTAGCAAATTAAGAGGAAAAAAAAGTCCAGGGTTTAAGCAAAAAGCAGAAAAGAAAAGAAGAAATGAAAAAATAGTCAGCACAAAGTGCTAATTATACAGTTTCTGTGCAACACCTGGCTTGTTTTTGCTTCTTTAATCAGGCTCATTTCAGTTATGGCACAGACTCCATATGGTGCCTAAGCAAGGAGGCTTTGTCACCTCCCTGTCTCAGATGTGTCTGGATGCAGACAAGGCAGTGGCACGAGGGGAAGGTGAGAGGTGTTGGCTGCCCAGGACACCACTTCTTTCACCTGTGAGCACTGGAAAATGAAAGGCATGATATTCACTCTGCTAATTAATGATCTAAATATTTGATGTGGTATTCACAGCACTTGCATCAGGACTCCTGCCAAAGGATGTGTTTTGGTTTGTCAGCAAGAGGTAAATAATTTAAGTTTTCTTATTCCTGCCCTGAGCTCCCCAGCTGCAAGTTTGAAGAATAAATAAATAAAAACCACTCAGCAGAGTAAACGGGACTGTCTCACTGTCTGCCCAGCAGGTCATCCACATGACAGGATTAGGATTCCCTTGCTAAATCCAGGCTAGTATAGGATGGAAAGACAGAAAAGAAGAAATTGTTGTTTTGGTGGGGTTTTATTTTTTATTTTAAATGCCTCTGTTTTGCTTATTTTCACCCTTGCTCCTGCCTTCCCACCTTGGGTTTACTCACATGGTCCCATCTCACGTTGGAGACTCTCACCATTTTTAGGCACTGAGCCCTGGAACTTGAAATATGTGAAACTGAACCACAGAGGGACAAGGAACTTGTTAAAAAGTCAGTGGCTGAAACAACCCAATGAGACTTTCTTCACCAGCTGAACAGTAAAAAAAGCCTTAAAAAAACTCTCCAGAGCTATTGACCATCTCCTCCTTTCTGTCCCCTCCTTCTATCTCCTCTTTCCCCTTCTCATGACACCCATCCCCTACTCCCTGGACACTTGTACACATTCACAAGCACAGTTGCACATGCATTTATAAACGCTGACCTCGCCATTTCCACAGATGTGGGCCTTCAATAAATTTGCTTTTTCTTTTTTTTTTTTTTTTCCCTTGCTTTATTTCCAGCTGGCAAATGGTCAGAGAAAAGATCATGAAACTTTTAAATGAATTCATTATTCAACACAATCCACCAGCTTCTCTCAATAACTCTGACAAGGCAAAATGTCCACAAACGAACCGTCCCAAGCGCTGCCAACGCCACCTGAGCAAGGGGTGCCTTGGAGGCCACGAGCTGCTGCTCCCTACCAAGAGCCTGAAACACACTGAGCCTGCAGCACAGCTCAGCCTCAGCACTTGGGGAGCACTGAGGCTCTCAAGCATCCAGGAAAACTGCAGGAATAGCAAAATTCCCCCTGCTCAGCAGGTACGTGGTCACTTCTGCAAGAGGCATTCCCTCCCCTGCTGCCTTCCAGCAGCACTTCCCTCTGCCACTCTGTGTTTACACAGGGAGTGCCCCTTTTGCAGGGACAGTGCCCCATCACCCATGGCTTTGGACAAGCCAAGAAATGTCCCTGTGTCCTATTTCTTGCTCCTGACCGGGCAATTAACATTGAGAATCGCAATTAACATGAGAACATTGATTCTGCAATGAGGCTGGGAAATCCAACATATTGGAACTCAGGAAACCAGGTCTGCAACTCAGAATCTTCCACCAGCTACAGAAAAATCACCTCTCTGTTCCTCAGCCTGTCCATCTGTCACCTGGGTTATACCACTGTAGACACGTACTAGGGAGAATAGGGTAGAAGAGGTGCCAAATTTACCCACCATGATGCTAAAGCAGTTGGCCACAAACTGCCCCAAAAGGCACAAAGCACTGACAGGAGGACAGAGTTTGTTTTGAGTGGCCAAGGAAAATGATCCATGTTGTTACAGCCACTGTGGGATGGAGTCATCTGGAAGATCTAATTAAACTGAGTATTTGGCGTGCAAGAGAGAAAAAGCCCCAAGCAGTCAGAAGGCACAGCAAATTAACCCACAGAGGCTGAAGAGGCAGATGAGCCCTCAGCCGGGTCCAAAGAGAGGCAGGGAGGTGGCAATATGTGCTCAACCACATCTAGAGAGAACAGAGCAGGAGCCACATCACTGGCTTACCACCAAGGATTAGTATCCCTAGGCTTGGCTGCATCAAAGCAAGCCTCTAGGCACTGCATCCAGGAGGAAATCGGTGAACCCTGATGCCAAAAGGCCACCTCCAAGCCAGGGGGACCAGAAAAAAAGAGGATCAACCTAGCAGAGTTCAGGATCTCAGCCCAGGGACAGGCAGAGGAGATGGGGACCCAAAGCCATCATCTCAGTTCCTCACTGCCTGGGCTTGCCCTGGGGTGCAGCTCACTGGGGCTCTGGAACTGTTGGGGGATGAGCCTACAAGAAAGAGGGCTCAGAAGGGTCCCCAGAGCTGGGGAAAACCTCCCCACAGATTAAACATGAGCACTGGAATTGCCAGGGCCCATAAGAGAGAAGGAGCAGTGTTGAGGATTCCCCATGTGTGGGGACACAAGGCTTGACTCCATTTTCTTAGAAGGCTGATTTATTATATTATGATACATATATATTAAAATACTACATTAAAACTATACTAAAGGAACAGAGAGAAAAAAAATCAGAAGGCTAGAAAGAACAAGAACAGAATGCATAACAAAATCTTGTGACTGCTCACAGTCCGATGCAGCTGCATCTGTGATTGGCTCTTAATTAGAAACAACCAACATGCACCAACCACAGATACACCTGTTGCACTCCACAGCAGCAGACAGTTATTGTTTACATTTCTTTCCTGAGGTCCTCAGCTCCTCAGGAGGAGAAAATCCTAGCAAAGGATTTTTCATAAAATATCATAATAACAGAGCAGTGCAAAGAGGCAAAGCTGTGGTGAAAATCACACACAGCCAGGTAAGGAAGGCAGTAAAGCCAATTAATCAAGTCAAGCAAATTGAAAAAAGAGGAATAAGGAAGAAAGTCTTTCTAAGCTGGAAATGAGAAACTTCAAAGGACAATGACCCCGAGGAAAAAGTAAAAATTCAATGTACCTGTACTTCTAACCTTGCCAGCACTGCAATGAACAGTTCTCTAATGAAGCCAGATATGGGAGATTCAGGCCTAAGAGCTGTACCATGGGTCTAACATTCTCATGTGACATCACTCATGATCACACCTGGCAGGACAGTTAGGTGCTAAATTATGGGGAGAAATGAGGTTAAAATCCATCCCTGCACTTCACATGCTCTAAGCCCCCTGTATTTCAGGAGCTAAAGGACTGCACTTGCCACCTCTGTTACAAATAAAACTGGTTCTGGAGAATGGCAAACTTATGCAAGGCACTGTAAAGATGAAAGGGAAGGTCCAGGATTGAGGAGGTGGTACACAGCACCAAGCATCAGTGTCACCCAAAATCCACACACACCAGAGAAAGAAAGCAGTGACAGATTACTGAGTATGAAGCAGGGAGACAGAATTGGGCATGAAACCATAAAGCAGAGCAGGAATTCAATTTCAGGACTGTCAAACTCACTTGTGGCCCTGGATACGCTCACCTGAAGAAGGATGCTGAGAGAAAAGCTCAGCAAAGACACGACAGTGAACAGGGCACAGCTGAAGCCTCCCCCAACCATCAATCCCAGTCTGACCAGCCCCAGCAATGGCAAGGGATCCCTGGGGATGCCAGGGTTTAAAAGCCAAGACTTGCAGTGGGGCACAGACCTACACTAAGTGCACATGAGGTGCAGCTGCAAAGCACTACTGGCACAGAGCACAGCACACCCAGGCTTGCTACAGAGCAACCCACCAGCCCAGACCTGGACACAACCTTCCCACAAGAGAATCTGCAGATTCAAGGCACACATTGGGATTAAACACAGATTTCAAAAGCCTGCAGTGAAAATGAAGCCTTCAGTCTATCCACGACAGCAAAACACAGCCAAGAGCAAACCGACAAATGAAGGAATGGCCACGTGCCCAGAGTGCTCCACCGTGTCGCTGCAGGAGTACAGAAACCAACCCTGAAAATCTGGTCTGCATGTGTGTCATTAGGGCTTCTCAATTAGCAAGCCTTTCTGGCACTGGATGGGGCACTGGAGAAGCTCACAGAGCAGCACTGGAGCAGCTATCTGTGGAATGATAGCTGTCCCTAGAGAGCTGGGCCAAAATACACTGAGCACTCCTACCCAGCTGGATATAAAAGCTCTTAGCCCAGACTCTGTCTAATCTGCTGATGATCCCTCAAGAGTTTCCCATGCCAGGCCCTGCAACGGGAGCACGGCTCCTCATTTTCCTGAGCATCCCACTGCAAAACCTACTTCTCAGAGAGCAACTTTCAGGCTCATTTCTCTCAGTCACCATTTGAGACCACAGCTGGCACGTCTGGTCCTGTTGCTGTGGTGAGTGCAAACAGATTCTGCCTTTATTTCTGATGACCACTGGCCCACTGACCCTCTTTTAAGAGATCCCCAGGAGCTCTTACCTCCGAATTGTCCTCAGCAGGGTGGACCTGGCCTCGTTGTGGAAGGTGATGACCACGCTGGTGGGCGGGAGGTCCTGGCTGTAGTGCAAAGTCGTACACCTGGGGAGGGAGAAAGCAGAAAAGGCTGTTCAGGTGCTGGAATTCAAAGTCAGAGCTCACTTCATCAACAGAGGCAGCACAGTCCAACAGTAAATGGTCTCCAGCCACTACTACAAAGAAATAAATAAGACTTTTTCTCTGTGAATCATTCCTAGAGGAGTCCAGAAACTGCCAAATAAGCCACTGAGGATTAAAGCAGCAAAGAACTTAACTGTTATTAATGGGAAGGGATGAGAAGGGAGGCACACAGCTGGTAGCCCTTTCCTCTAACCAGTGCTTCCCACCTACCCACCAGGGCTTCTCTTATCCCCCTGGCTCATGGCACCACCAGAGGTAAGAGCATCCCTGCAGTTCCATCTCCCATGCCTCACTCTCAGCCTCCTGAGGAAGCAATTCCCACCAGCCAGCTGCAAGGTAAGCCAAGCCCTGTTTCTAAATTGATTGTTTCCTTATTAATTCTGCCTTAATTGCATAACCAGAACTACAGGGAAGATTGGAATTTCAAACTTTCCAAGCCAGCCTTCAGAAGGTGAAAGCCCACAGCTGCAACCACAGCCCCTGCTGCCTCTTTCCCAGGAGGAAATGTCACAGACTCTGTAATTACTTTGACCTTTAGCTGATTAAATTTGTGGCTTTTATAGACCGACACCAATATATTCCCAGCTCAGAAAATCCAGATACCCCTTACATCCATGCTGCCTTTTCCAGTGCCCTATCAGTCCCTTAAGATGGTCTTAAGATGACACAAGAGTAGCTCTCCATCACAGCCATCCTGTCCCTTGCCATCCACATGCCACTTGTCTGCTCTTGTGTCACTACCAGGTGCTACCACTACCATCCTCAAACGTGGCAGGAAAGAGCACTGAGCAGCCACTCTTCCAACAAACCATCAGCTTGCTCCCTCAAAAGTTTTGGACCACAGTACCTGCAAGGTGAAGTAAAAACAGATGGAAAAATTAAATTGCATATGGAGAGGAGAAAGCACGTAAGAGCAGCCAGATATTTCCGGTTTATGCTATTCAGAACAGCATGTTGCACCTCTCAAATGCCAAAATGCCCCAGATACTATTTTTA
This sequence comes from Pyrgilauda ruficollis, assembly GCF_017590135.1. Lineage (NCBI taxonomy): Eukaryota > Metazoa > Chordata > Aves > Passeriformes > Passeridae > Pyrgilauda > Pyrgilauda ruficollis. The sequence goes on along the minus strand of NW_024524489.1, from coordinate 8,822,464 downwards.
ACGAGGTTTTCCATGCTTTAATTTTGAACTTTTATTTCTGATTATTTACAAAGTGAACAAGAGTGCACAACAGGGGAAACAATTCCAAAGATAAGGAAAAAATGGTATCTTGGGTGGGACAAAAGATTTGCAAGCTCACGCTAAATTAGTTGCTGCTTTCTCTCCTTGTTTCACTCAAAACCCTTTCCAAATCCTGCTTGAACTTGACCAGAAGCAGGTTTCTCATTACTCCCCTGTTCTTTCAGCACAGTCATCCACACCAGAAATTCACCTTGGAGCCAATTCTAATTCTGGGTCCATCCCCAAAGGACGCCAAAGTCGCACAGCTATTCCATATGCAGGAGAAAGTTCAGCAACACTGCCCCATGCGACAACACCCTCATCCATCAAAATTGCATCTCAGGGATGCTGAAAACAGAGGGTTTCTGAATTATGAAACAGCACTGGGTCGTGCTCTGAGCTGCTTCTCTGGGTCACTGCGGCCCCGTGCATCAGCCAGGATCCTGCTCCAGCCGAGCCATCCCGAGCTGCCGCTCAGCTTTGCCGCGCTCAGGCTCAGCTCCCGCGTGCTCTGCGGAGCTGCAGGGACAGACGATGGCAGCTGCTCTCCCTGTGCTATTTATACACGGCTCCCAGATGCGTGTCCTTCCACCCACTTGCAGCAGGGCTCTGTGGAGCCAACAAGGGAAGCTATTTCTGGCAGAGAACGAGCGGGAGTGGAAAATACAAAGTCATCAATACTTTACTTATGCTATTACACCAGCCCAGGAGCTGGTAAAGAAAGCAGGAGCTGGGTGTGTCTGTGCCTCCCACGGGTGGGAGTGCTGCAGGCTGGCTCAGGCTCCTCCTGAGCAACAACCTGCTTCTAAAACTCCAGATATCGACGCACCAGACCGGCCCAACCAGGCAATGTGAGTGTGGGAGAAGCTGGAATGGCACACACGGGCACCTCCAGAGGTGCAGCTCACCTCTGGCTTCTGTCTAGTGAGGCTTGTCACATCCCGAGGGCAGGAATGATGCTCCAGCCTTGCTTCGCCCCTGTGACCAGCACTACACCACAGCTGGGACCTGCCTCTCCAAAAACTGCCTGCAAAGGGTGAGGCAGAGCTGCTCTATCTTCCTCCCAGGGCTCCTCCTCCTGGGTGCTTTATGGCTCTGACTCTCTCCTTGCCCACGATTTTACCCCTGGGTTCTTCTTTCAGGAGCTATCCCAAAGTTTCCTCCACTTGGTCCCTTTTTTTCCCGCCCTTCCTCCCCCAGTGTAACTGCAGCTAAACATCCTGGGTCCCCAGAAGGCAGATTTCAGTTTAAGTTGTTGACTACAAGTGTCTTTTTTTGGCACTTACTTGGGTAATAAAAACCACAGCTTGGAAAAGCATTAAATCCAGCATGTCCAGAATTATTTTGTGTGACAATTACATCTGGGGTAATTTCAATTTAATACCTCACTGCAAGTGAAAATTGCAGCATGCAGCCCTAAAATTGCTGTAATAATGAAAATAAACCTGCTAAAAGCTGCCTGTGCTACCTCAGGCTGTCACTGGATAAACGTTTTGTGCTGCTGATGGTATTTCATAGGTCATCCAATTGCCAACAAAAAAAACAAACCAAAACCAAAATCAACACCCACAACATTTTCAGGAAACCAATGAAAGTTTGAAGGTTTTTTTAGATTGTTAAAAAAAAAAAAAAAAAAAAAAAAGCAATAACTGCACTGCCTGTACTGGCAGTGTGTTGAAACTCACTGGCTAAAACCATTTAAAGTTTTATGCTTTGCAACCTTGCAGCTGGACTGGAGAGCAATCCTAGCACAGCAAGTGCAAGCAGGAATGCTGCCAGGCTGCTCTGCAGGTTCCCAGCATCTGGGTGGGGTGAAAGAAGACAGAAGCCAGGCTGGCCGCCCTAAAAACCCCAGGGAGAGCATCCAAATGGAGAACAATTCTTATTTCCTCATGCAAGAAGTCAAACTTCATTTGATGGGGAGTCACTTTTTGATTGAAGTTTTTTTCCCATTCAAAATGGAAATAATTTCACAAGCGGGGAGTTCTGAAAGGGGTAGTCTGGCTACAAACACCTTAGGCATCAGCCTTGGAAAATCCCAGCCTGGTCTGGTTGCCTGTCATACTTCCTCCAGTTTGGACAGCACAGCACACCTCCTCTCCACGTTCCCAATGTGCTGTTAACTGCTCAGGAATAAATTATGCAGTGCCTGTTTGTGGGAACATGGAGCAGAACAGCCGGAGCCCTGCACTCACTGCAGGAATTGCAAAGCTCTCCTGCAAAGTCCCAAAGTTTGGACACTCCAGCATTGCCCCCAGAGTCCCTTTCTCAAGGTATTTTTCCTGAGCTTCTTCACACAGCTGTCCCTGCATCCTTAGAGATCCTCCTGACAGGGCAGCACATGCCCATTGCCACGGAATCTGAACCCATCTTACATTTAGAAATGGCAAACTTCACTCTCAGTGCCCCTCACCAAACCAAAGCCCACCTTGCCACCACAGCTGCACAGCAATGGTGAAGATCAACAGTGTGAATAGAGATAGAGCTGATGCCAGTAGTTTTAACTTTCATATTTTTTAGATTCTGTACTGTCTTACTGTGTGACTCTGAACTTCATATAAAGTGTTAGCAAGCTCTCTTCAGTTTAGTTAGACAAAACAATCCTATTCCAGCCTGAGAACCAAGGACACCATTGCAGCTTTAGGCTCAAGAAGTATAAACAACAGCAAATTGAGGAGGGCAATCTGGGAGGATGGGACTTCATAACCTGAAGCTGTAATTGGACAATTGACCCCAATATGTAAATGGGCCAAAACTTATAAAAGTGTGAAAATGTGTGACGGGTCATCCATCTTGCATCCATCTTGGGTAGAGCCATGGCTGGGCTCTTGTACTGCCCAAGGTGTATCCTTTGAAGGCCTTTTAATAAATACCTACTTTATTCCTTTAACTCTGTTTAGCCTCTGTTCCACATCAGCCTCTTTAGGCATCAGACCCTGTTCCACAGCCTCTTCTGCTGCCCCCAGGCTCATCCAACATCACATGTTCACAGCACTGTGCTGTCTCTCAAAACCCACCTCTTACATTCACCCTCTCCTGTGCCTCATTAAATTCCCTCAATAAATGATCATCCTCATCCCACTCCCCTAGATTCCCCCTGACAGGCTTCTGCTCATCCCTCTGCTCTGCTTCAACACCATCACCTGCCAACAGCTCTGCTCTGAATTTTTAACGTTTTCCACCAAGTCCAAACTCTCCCTCAACACAGCTCACCACTTCCAAAGCACTCTCTGCATATTTATTTCAAACAGCAGCTGCATCAGGCAGAGCTACACCATCTTTCACCTCCCTGCTGGCTCCTCTCTTCTCCTTGGAAACACATGGGAGAACACAGTCCTGTCACCACGCATCCAAAATAAGGGTATTTGGGTTTGTCTGCACTCTGTAGCCACAGGGCTCTCACATCAGCCCAGAGGACAGGGACCTGCCATCACCAACAGGATGGGTTCACACCAGCCCTGATGGACAAACCATGCTGATTTCAGATGACAATCTCCAAGGTGTGAAAAATTACTCCCGTGGAGGAAAATTTAAATTATGGCCCTAGTGAGAAAGGAAGCCACTACCCACCACAGGCACGGAAAGAGCTGTCAGTGGAAAGGAAAAGATTAGAACCCCAGCTGTCCTGGCCAACAGCAAACATTGCTAAACAGGCTCTGCACACCTGTAGGGATGGATGGCAGGACATGCAGGCACCTTGGTTATAACTCTCAGGACAACCCCTCAGGGTGGCATAAACAACTGTGGAAAACTATTGTGCCTAAGCTCCATCTTTGAGCTGAAACAAAATTCTTAAATCATAAAAACACAGAATGTTTTTACGTTGGGTTGGAAGGGACCTTAGAGATCATCTATTTCCAACTCCCTGCCTTGGGAAGGGACATCTTGCACTAGAACATATTCCTCTAAATCCAATGCAACACTTGAACACCTCCAGGGATGTGACATTCCACAGCTTCTCTTGGCAACCTATTCCAGTGCCTCATCGCTCCCACAGTAAAGAATTTCTTCCCAATAACTAATCTAGGAGACTTCTATGAAAATACTCTAAAAACTGGAAACCTGGATATGGTTTGATATAGAGCAATATAAAATAATGTATGTGCCAACTCATATGGAATCTAGGAAGTTCATAGAGCTTACTGCTGGACAGGACCATGCACCACCTCACCTCTGGGCTATACAGCCTCTGGCATTTCTCCCAGTTATTTCTGCATTTTGCAGTTATCCATGCATTAAGTCCAGTGACTTGTGCCTGATTGCAGAGCACCTTTCAAAAAATCATTACTTGATGTCGTCCAGAGATGGAAAATCCAAGAAATGCTGCTCACGCCACTGTCAACGCATCAGTCTCATACAAGAGTATAAATGGGACACAACAATTCAGAATTTGCTTGACCAGAGCACACAGAGGGGTCAAGTGATCTTCATGGCATTCACCTCCCATCAATACCCTTGCTTCTTGGCTCTCCCCAAGCCACCCTCCTGCATGTTGCCTCCAAGTATTTTTTCATTCAGCTTTCAGAGACCTTCAAAATGCTCCTTTGCATTCCCAAGTTATGCCAGCATCTCCTGCTCCTTCTCTGGGTATGCTTGGCCCCTCCTCAGTCAGGAAGAAGCTGCCAAACAGAGGGCTGGCCATGGTCTGTGCATCTCCAGCACCACCACAGCACCCAGGGCCTCTCCAGGGCACAGCTGTGAGCAGTGGGACAATTGCTGGCACATCCTGCACGTGGGGTCAGCTTTGGCACGGAGACCAACTGAGAAAGCTCTGGGATTCCCTCTGGTGTTGCCTCTGAGCTCCGCCAGGCCACACCACAACCTGAGCGTGGACGTGGCAGCCCAGAGCACCGTGTGACTTTCACTGCACAACAGGAAAAGCAGCGGCGGCAGGAATTGCCACCGGCTCCAGACCCTCTTGTGCCCAGCCTGGTCCTGCAGGTCCACCTTGGGCTGGCCATGGCTGTGGGCAGGCTGGTGCTGCTGAAACACCAGAGCAAAGGCCCAGAGCAAAGAGAGGCTGAAAACACAGCTGGAAGGCTCAGCAGTCCGGAGAGAAGCCGTGCCAGAAGGAAAGAAGAAAGGACGCGGAGTCAGATGTCAGCTGGCAGTGCCACACGATTGCAGGGAATGCCAGCTCAAGTTTGGCTTGCCAAAGTGAAAAAATACCCTTGAGAAAGGTCAGTAGGATTTCTCTGGGCTGGACTGGCATGTGCCTCAGGTTTGCATTCCCAAAAAGGGGCTGAAAACTCCCTAGGGTGGCATGCAACAGACACTGTGGGGCTGGGAGAAACAGTGGTGATCCAAAGAGAGGAATCCCTGGTTGAGCAGGTGACTTCAGGGTGTTCAAGGGCTTCAGCAAGGGTAAGGAGGCTCATCTGCAACTAATACTCCCTGGTGGTTAGCGCCAGAGCTAACAAAGAATTATTCAGCAGGTTTGAACTAGATGTAATTTGATAAAATTGTAAAGAAGGCCCTCAGGAAAAATCTGCTGGGGCTGTGAACCAGCTCTGGCTGTAGATTAGATGTCCAGAGGAACCTGTACAAGTCTGCACCTTCCCCACAAAAATACTAGAAAATGCACAAAAGAGCAGAGTCCTGCAAATTGGTGCACCTTAACCACTGGCTGAGCTGAGATCAGTCTCCTTGGGTTGACCAAGAAGGACACTTTTCTGCACAGCCTCTGGAACCTGAAGCAGTGCTGGATGTGGCGAGCGTGCAATTAATATTTCCTCTAACTCACTGCCTCTTTCAGTCTCTTTCTTTCTTCTCCCTGCAAGATAGATATCTAAAAAATTAATCAAACGACTAAATTTGAAGAAAAGGGGAAATGCAAGAAGGCAAAAATAACCTTCTGTGCACATGACGTGCTGCTGCCTGTGAACCTCAAAACTGATGAGAAGATGCATTTATAATTCATTAAAAATTTGCTGGGTTTTTGTCTTCAGAAAAGGAGAGGGGAAAAAAAAGAGAATTTACTAAGAAGGAAGGAAAGAATAGCATGGCTGCCTTTAAAAACAAGTTAAACCAGACTGTGTGTCTTGATTCTCAAAGCAGCTCATGAATAATTCAGACTTCTAGGGCCCTCCACACAGACTCAGGGTCTGTCTTGCTTCTTGACTCCTTCCACCCTTCCTTCCTCAGAACTGAGGCAAAAAGAAAAATGGAGCCAACAAAAGTGAAAAGAAGAAAGCAAAACCAGTACAATTCGGTAGAATTTTAAACTGATGCCAGTTTTACTGGAATACCAGAGCTGATGGCAAAGCTTTTCACTTGGTGGAAGTAAAAGCAAAATCTGGTACCTTGCACCTTCATGGAAAATCACTAATCCATTATTAAAGATCTTTAGAAGCCAGGAAAACCTGAAATTACATTTCAGATGGCTGGAACCCTGGATGTAAAGATTCCTTAGGGAGGATGCTTTCTGACCAGAGAGCTTCCTGGCATCACGTGGCAAATCAAAGCAGAGAAAGTCCCGATCCTCACAACACCTCCGTAGTCACAGCTGGAGAAGCACAAACCCAGCTCCACGCTGTGACAGCTCAAGAACACCTCCAACATGCAGGGATCTGCAGAGCTCACAGCAGAAATCCACCCAAATGGCCCCCCAAAAAAATGCCCTTTTGCTGCAGCTGAAGGAATAGGAATTTAAGGTGCTAGCTAGAAGAAAAAACCAAACAAGTGCTTTATAGAAGAAACTGTCTCATGGCCTTAATTATCAACAGGAGCGAGTCTCGGAGAATTAGTTCCATTATTTACTAATACTTGACTTTGATTTCAGCCCACATAAACATATTAGGTCAATAGAAATAGCGAGACAAGCATGAAGCAGGAGAGTTAAACAAACAACTTCATTCTGTCAGAATTACTTGGAGCAAGTTATCAAAGTAATCGATGGCACATAATAACTATAAGACAAGTGGTCAATATGTTACAGCAGTCAAAGGCAGAGGATGGCTCTAGCAGAGGGTGATCAATGGCACCCTGGGAATGCTGAAGCACTTGGTGATGAAGGGATGACCACCATGAAATCATCTCGGGGCCCTGGTGTGGTTCAGGTGGGTGCACCCTCTGAAGGCCACTGAGACAGGCAAGGATTTCTCTTCCCCATAAAAACCCCAGGATCCTTTCAGGCTGTTGCAGGGAAGGAGGCAGGAAGGACTGACTGATGTTGGCACAGCCACCCCGAGGGCCACGGCTGGGTCTGCAGTCAGTCCTGTCTGCCAGAGACCCCTATCCCTCCCTGCACTGGGAAGAAGCCTCTCCTGGTGCAGTGACTGCCTCCCACCAGTGGTTCCTGCACCCACCAACGCACCTTGCAGCATCACTTCCACTCCAGCACATCATTTGTTCCTCAGGAGCCCCATGTGTACTTTTCATCTGATACTCAAAATCACTTGCTTTTAAATACAGCTTGTCATTTTTAGATGACTAAAGTGTCAAAAACATTTGAGATCTAAATGAAATTTTTCCCTTTTCAGGATGAGAAAAACAGATCTCTTTGGCTTTAAGTTTTCCTGCCTTTTTATTTTAGATTCACCAAGCTTTGCTTTTGGTTTATCCTGAAATTGCCATCTCCTGGCTTTTCTTTCTTTTAAATAACCAAAGAACTGAAACACTGTTATTCACTCAGCTCTACTGAACCCTACCTACCCACATAGCCCCCAAACTCAAGCTCCAGAGATGTGGGACTGACAACACAGACATAGCCCAGGTGTAGGCAGCGAGGTGGATCCCACCACCCACTCTGTCTCTGTTTCCAGCTTCAGGCTCCTGAACAAAAGCAGCAGCGCCTGTACCCAGGCACTGCTCACCTTGAAGTGGAGCAGTTTGTCCTCAGGGCGCAGTGACTGGCAGGTCAGTGTCTTTTATTAAATTCCCAGCTCTCACTCCTCCACTCCTCTGTGTCCCCCATCGTGACAGGGACACGCAGAAAGATCATTGCTCCACAGACAGGTATCTGGGGAACGGGCTTTTATCTCTGGGTAAATGTGTCACAAAAGTGGAGCTAATTAACTGGGGCTCTGTTTTTGAAAAAGGTTAATATTTTATCAAATGTCTTCTGTCTTGAGGAATAATTAGCCCTGGCAGTAGTAGCTCTGCCATTTCCCAAGGGACTGAGCAAGAGACTGGAGGCTGGAGAGAGACACGTGGTATTGATGGATAGGCAGCTGCTCAACTCTGGGCTAACAGTGCATCTCACCAGCAGCTACTCCTCAACACAAACCAACCTGCCACAGGATATTAACAGAGGCAAACCCCTCTCTTCAAAGGCTGTACACATTCTTCTGGTCCATACCATGCCCTCTGGTGCAAGGATGCTTTAAAAAAACCAAGGCACTGTGACTCAGCCAAGAGCACTGAGACCGGAGCACCAGTCCCAATCCCTTCTCCCCAGGCACTCTCTTCCCTTACTGCTCCAGCACCTCAGTCTGCACAACAAAAGGGAAATCCCATGGGCTCTCCTAATTCTTCCATCCCAAAACCAAACCTGTTCTCAGGGGGGAACCAACTTCTGAAGTAAATTCCCACAGGGACTGCACAGAAGGAGGTTCCCCCAGTGCCTGCACAGAAGTCCTCAGTACAGTGCACAACATCTCTCCACAGGGCTGGGATGCAAGCAGGGAAAATGGAGGGACTGAAAAAGGATGAGGGAAGGGTCATTTCAAATCGACCCAGAACTGTTTTGTGCATGCATTTTTCTTGGCAAAATGCAGTGGACGGGTGAGTGGGGAATTTCCAAAACGAAATCAAAACTGTCTCATAGGGAAGCAAAGCCAAAATGACTTAGGGGAAAGAAATACATCACTTTGTGGTGGGGGGAGGGAGGGAAGAGGGAAGCTCTCAGCTTTTTTCCCTCTCTGAAACCGCAACTTTTGGCAAGGAACACAAAACAAAGGTATTCTTCAGGGAAGGAACAGCTGAGGTGGAAGCTGTGCATGCTCCCCTGTGAGCCCCTCAGATTCTCTTTGGGAGGATGCCTGTCCTGTGCAGATGCTCTTCCCACCCAGCAAGGCACTGAGGGGCTGGGAGGAAGGACAGCTTGGATAAACAAAACTCAGCAGTGAGATATTTAGTATTATACCAGGATATTGGCTGGAACAGTCCAGTCATCCCCACTGCCTGCAGCCAGACTCCAAGACACTGAGTCCCTACAGACTCCCTCAGTACCCACCCTGCCAATCCCCTTTGGCCTGCAGACATCTTTTAGCCAAGAATACAGCTCAGGAATAGCTTCTGCTCGCTGTGCAGACAAGTGCCATAACTCACACTCCTTGCACAGCCCATTCAGATGGAAGTAGCTTTGCCCTCCAGAAAAAAAATGAGTAACAGAACCACTTAACTGGCACATGCTCCTGCATCCCAAACACCCACCTATACACTTCCATCAGCTCCTCAGAGAGCCCAGCTCACTCCTCAGCTGATTCTCAAGTTACCCTCATCCTTCTCATGCAAGAAAAAGAAGAGGGGACAAATAGCACTGAAAATCCACCACTGCAGAATAAGCGCTGTCACATCTGCCACCTCCCTACAGCAGACACAACCAAAACACAATCAACCCTGCTCCTGGAGAAACACCAGCCTCCCCCAGCCCCAGCATTCCTTCCTGGAACCATTTTTAATGAAAGCTCCTCAGCCTTTTCTCTAGGCAGTCCCTCAAGATACAAAACTGCAGCATCTCACTTGACCTCAGCTCCTGCCCCTTGCTGACAGCCAACATCCAGAGCCCAACATCCAGGGCATGATTCACAACCTGGGACCAGCTGAGCTGTGCTCCAAAAGCCTGAGGGGAGCCACCATACTGCCAGGGTGAGGACAACACAGCACCTCTGAAACCAAGAGGGTGGCAGAGCTCCTTTTACTGGGATGCAATTAGACTGGTGGTGACAGTGACCCTGTACCCTGCCAAGGAGGCAATGCTGAGTGACCCAGCCCACCATCTCCAGCTCCAGGGAGTGATTAGGCTTGGAGGGCACAGAGCAGTACCACAGGCTGCCTCAGGCATCTGTGTTTGGACTGGGATCTCAGTGCCTGAAAGTCTCTCTCCTTTCCACAGAAGTTTGTGCGGGTCACACAGGGTGGTTTAGGTGTCCATGGTGCCCAGAGGCACATCAACTCCCTGGAAAGGCACAGGAAAATCCAACATGGGCAATGGCAGAAGCCCCATCACATCTGAGGAGGGAAGAACAGATTCACTTCAGGACAAGTGAATGTTGGAATGATGGTCTAGCCAGGAGCACTGGCCAAGGAGAGATCCCAGCTCAGACATGGGCAGCCATCCCCAGGGAATGCAACTTCTCTCAGTGCTCAAATCCACAATAATCCCACTTCATGCAGATCCTTCTCATTTACTCTTTCTTCCCCTACCACATTCAAAAAACCCCCAAACCCAGGAAGGCTTCAAAAGAGGACAGTATGTAGAAAGATATTTGAAAGAAGATCACTGCATTCATCTACTTTTGTCCCCTGAAGCCACCAGTCCCTGCCTCAGAACCCATCAGGTCAGCTGAGCCCTCCACCTCCACCAGGAAAAAACACGGGGCAGCAAACATCACAGACACTGGGGTGGCCACAGGTACTCCCAGTACGGGGACCTGGACACTCCCCAGCTATTTCCCAGGACTGTGTGTGTCCTGCTCAGTTTGCAGTTGGTCAGTCCCCAGAGACACCCATCTGCATGAGCTCTCCAGGAACAGAAGGTGCAGCTGTCAGAAAGAGGCACCTCAGTGCAGGTATTCCCACACCCGTACCACACACCAACTCCAGCAGAATCAGCAAAACGCGAAATACTGGATTTCTGCAGTGCTAAAATGGTCCAGCGAATATTTTTTTCCACTTCCAAGCAACACAATGGAGGGGAGACTCCATGGGATTTTTGTCTTTGACCAAGTTTTCTCAAACCTGTCTCAACCCCACTGTTGGAAAACCCTTGCAATGTTAAGCCAGAGAAGATACATGAGCGTGGTAGTTAAAATCACCCGAAAGTGATGAACACCAAAAGAGGAGATGACAGCACCTCAAGCAACTTCAAAGTTGTTTCACAAACACAGGCAGCTAGGGGGAAAGAACTACAAATTCCATGTGCTGCAACCAGGGTTTTTAAATTACATCAGCTATTATAAAATGCTGGGGCAAGCCTGAGAGGCAAGAGTCCCAGTGGGCTCATTGCTTCCTGCACTGAGACAAACCTGGGCTGATTACAGAGCTGACCCACCTTGGAGAAGGAGGCTGGATCAGAGACCTCCTGTGGTCTCTTCCAGCCCAAATTATTCTATGATTTTATGAAGTGCCAGTTTCTGATTAATAGCTGTCTTGCTTTCCTTGCTTAGCTGCCAAGAATTGCCAATCTCAATACTCCTTGTTCTCTGTGCTACCTGAAAACAATCTCTCTGTGTTTTGATCACACAGTGGTTCCTCAAACCCCCTTGCAAGTCCAAATTCACCCAGAAGACCAAGTGCAAATGCCACTATGTGAGGTGAGCACTCCACATAAGCATGAAAGTTTCAAATTTAGGCCACAAAAGCCATCTGATGAAGGGCAGAACCAACACCGTTACCAATGCAGACAGCTCTAGTTTATCCCAAAGGGAAAAGCCAGTCCCTACTCTACTTAAAGGATTGTTCTCATATATTCATCCTGAGAGATCTCAGCCTAGGGAGATTATGGAAAAACACAGTGCTGAGAGCTAACCTCTTGGGGTCTGGTGTCCAAGGAAAAAAAGCAATCACGCTGTTTCCTAATGGAAATACTTTTGTGTAAAATGTGTTTTCTACCACTGATTTGTGTACCTGCTCACCTGCAGGGTCGTGCTCTGCTCTTGCTGTCACTAGAAATAAGGAGACCAAGGTATGCAGGGGTACCGCAGATCTTCTCTTACCCAGCTGTTTCAGCCCCAAAATGCTTTGCAGGCAAAAGATCTGGACAGCCCTCACACATAACAGGATTTTGCTGAAATGTGATAAATCTTATTTTGCAATGAAATGACAAATATCCTGGCTCTGCCCAGAAAACAGAGTAACAGCTGGAATAACAGATCAAGCGACAGAAAAAATCCTCAGGACATTGCTGACAGCCACCCAGCAGCTAATAGTGAACCCCAAAGGCAAGAAGAAACCTGTACCCTCTCACACCCAGCCACCCCAGGCTCACACAAGGTGCTGGCACCCTTCTCCCCTCAGAGCATCGTGCACTTCTCAAGGGGCAGCACCCACACTGGAGGGTACAGGGCAGAGCAAAGGCAGCAGCACAGACACCTGGCCATGAGGACACCTCCAGCTTTCACCACTGCCAGAGATGTGGCAGCATGTGAGCACTCCCTCTCCCCACCCTCCTCACCTGGCTCCCTCCTTCATCCAACCTCACGGGCAGGGGTCCATCCATCTGCACTGCACTCAAGGCTCCTCTGCTCAGACCTGCACTCAGCAGCACCAGGCACAGCGAGACCACAAGCACATGCACCCCTGCCCACGCCACCTCTTGCCCTGGTCTACCACACAGCACACCCCGAGGCAGCAACTCACGAGACACTGCTTGAATAAGCACATTTTAAAAATAACAATCCCTCGGGACTTAGTCTGCATTACACAGGAAAGTGGATTAGCCCAGCTACAGTCCAGAGGCCAAAGTAAGAATTGTATGGAGTCAGCAAAGTGAGAGATAACAGGAGACCTCAAAAATCTACAGGTTTGGTTTTGCTCTCAACTGTGCAAGGTCCATCTAGGTCCCTACAAACCCTCCCTCAAATTCAAAGTGGGTTTGGCCATCTGCTAGGGACCCTAGGGACATACCTGCTTCTGCAGGTCTAATGTTCAGGTACCACTGAGGACAGCAGAGCAGAGCCCCCACCCTGTCCTGCCTGGGCTTTCCCACACATGTTGGTGTCCAGACATTAAGTTCCTCCTTTGGGGACTCTCAAGAAACCAGGCAAGAAAGATGAGATGCCTAAATTCCTATGTGGAGCAAAAAGCACATTTCTGGCTGCTGAGACCCAGTATTCATCTCAAGAACAGCCTCAAAGTGGTTTTGGTCTGGTGAGAAAGGAAGTTGGAAGAAGACAAGACAATGTGAGAAGTCCAAGGGCATCATAAACATGCCAAACCAAAGGCAATGCTGCCAGCTTTTCTCCCCTTCAACTCTCATTCCCAAGAAGACATCACCATATTCCCAGTACTTGCCACGTCTGGGTGGCAATCATCAGCTCACCCAAAAACAGAGCCACTCCAAAGCCTGCACGTGCCACAGCTGCCCTCTTGTCATCTGCACAGGGATGCCAACATGTGCTCCCACTGTGCCATGTGCCAGCCGTGTCCAAGAGGGACACAGGGAAGGGCAGAGAGCCATGCTCAGCCCCAGGTGTCCATGTACAAGGTACCACACCCAGCAGAGGTGACCCTCAGGACTGTTTTTCCAGTCATCCCCACACTCAGCACAGCCAGGTATTTTTGCCTAGCCCAACCACAGCTGCTCCACTGCAATGTGAAATGTGCAAGCTCTGCACCCTTGGGATGCAAGCTGAAATTAACGGGTCAAAACAGCATTGCAGCGTGCAATGCTCCTGCTTGAGGGCTGAAATCCTGGCATTTCTGGACCTTGAGAACACAAGACAGCAACTCTGCCTTAGGGAAACCTCAAAGGCACCACCTGCATCTTCCCATCCCTCCAAAACCAGACCACATGAGCAGAGCAACCAGTCCTAAGCAGCCTTCCTACCCAGGGGACACTCTCCAGCTGGCTTAGCCCAGAGATTTAAGAGAAGAAACCTGGAGGATTAAAAGTGTGTGCTATTGTTCTCAAAGAGAACAGGACTATAACACTGTAACAGCAGAGATTTTCTAGGGGACACAAGCTGGCAGGACCTGGCTTCTGGGCTGCCAGGATGCTCTCAGCTTCAGCAGACAATGCAACACCTGATCTTCATGCCTGCAGCATCCCTGCCAGCCTCATGTTTCAATCACAACTTGATCTTAGCAGCTGCTTTCTCTATCTCAGACACACACACACACAAACACACCCCTAAGCAGCTGTAAAATTAAACTTCAGTTGGGTAGGTAGGACCTCTTGTAAACACTTGAGACTCAGGGAAGGAGGGAATTTCAAAAATGCAGTCTTATACTAGAATTTGAGAGGGCTTCATCCTTGCATCCTTGGCCTTCTTGCTTTATCAGCTCTTGAGACAGCACTACTAAACATGTACCGGCACTGCTGAAGTGAGAAGCAAAACAAATAGAGGAAAACAGACACTGGGAGACGCCTGAAGCTGGCTGACATGATTTGCAATAGCTGGAGAAGTCTGCTGGAGGCTCTCACCTCTCCTCCAGCCTCTCATCTCCTCTCCTTATCCCCAACTTCCCCTCTCTGCTTTGCCACGCTCAGCCAGCACAAACCCCCGCTCCGGCCGGTGCCGGGTCCCAGCCGAGCCTGGCAGCCACAACAGCATCTGCGCATCCATCAAACCCAGCGGAGCGCCGGGAGGCGGAGGTCAGCCCAAGCAGCATATGGAGCACTGGCGTGGTGAATACCAGCCTCCCCAGGAGCTGTCTGCCGCAGATGGAAAAAGCCCAGGAGCCATCACGACAAAATCTTCTGGCTGGGGGCGACACGTCCTCGCTGTCGGCTTTCCGAGCCGCTGAGCAATATTGGAAAGCTCAGCTCCTCTCCCCCCGCCACGTGCTCGCGCCCAGCACTGACTCATTCGCTGCCGCTTCGGTCCCGCCGTTTGCCAGTGGGAGTTGTAGGAGGTGGGATGTGGGGATGAGGTAATTCCGAGTGCATGTGGCTACTGTGGTGGAGGGAGACTAGCCACCCACTCCGGAGGCATGAGCTGGCTTGCACAGTCTGGATGTACCATCAAACTCCAGGTCCGGTTTGCTGGTGCAATCACAGGGGTGTTTTAACCTTGACTTTTAGGGAAGATGGGATGCAGCACCACGGGACCATCCAAGGTCTTCTCCTTGGAGAAAGGCAGCCCTTTATGTGGTCCAAGGGCTTAGTCAACGTGCAGCCAGGAAGGGAGTTAATGGCAGCGAAACACAAGAAGGTCACCAGGACCAACTCCGGCTGTGAGGTCTCCCAGGCCAAGTGACACAAAGTAGTCCACAGAAAGCATGCCAGATCCCTGGCTGAAATCATCCACAAACCAAGCTGAAGTTCATAGCCCTGCACTAGCCAGAGGCAGACAAAGAGAGCCACCACGGTTTCTCCTGCTCTGATTTCTTGGAACACTACAATTCCTCTCCATCTGAAACTATTCCACTGGCTGCAATTTAAAAACAAAATCAATCCAGCAAACATTGCTAAGCAACTGGCTGTCAGTGCCACATCCCATCCCATTGAAAGTATTTGCCCTCTCCATGACCTCCTGGCAAGGAGCTTGCTGCTCAGCCCTTGCCAGATTTTGTATATTCAGCTATCACTGGCAAGTCCAGATGCTTGGCTGGATTAGCAGAGAAAACACCAGGACACTTTCTGCAACCATCCTAATGAAAAACACCCCACAGAGAAGCTATAAGGAGCAGCATTCCCACATTCCAGTCCCTAGGATTAGGATCCAGTGAGTGGGTCTCTGGGCCTTACCATGGTCTGAAGGTCCATCTCAGCACTGCCACACGTCATGCAGAAGCATGAAGGATGGAGAGCCAACACACTGGAAACCTTGTCACAAAGCAGAGCACAGCATCTCACTGAGAGGCTGAAGGAGAAGTTGCTTATGAATGGCAACGAGCGGAAATGATGGATGAGACCCTCTCCAAAGCTTCCTAAACCCTCACACAAGCTGGGCAGGAGCCTCTTGGCACAGTGGCACCCCTTAGTGTGGGGTCCTGAATTGCCCCAAGTCAGCTGCAGTAGAATTGAGGCATGACTCTCTGGGCTCACTCTGAGCAGCTTAATCCAAGTTCTCCATTGAAACCAAGCCTCTAAACACAGCCTCCAGTAGGACATGCAGCAGGAGCACCGCAGGTGTCCTTTCTCCCACAACAGCCTGGTCCACACAACGCTGCCCTCCCCTTCACAGAAGGGCATCTAGTCAACGCCATGGTGGATTCCCTTTATATGTTCTTGCACAGTCACCAGCAACTTCTCCCCGCTCTGAGAGCAGGCCATGCTTATCCATGCTTTCCCACACATTTCTGCTGCACAGTTCAAGACCAGCTTCCAGGTTGCATGGCAGGGCCTGAGCAGCAGCTCCCAGGACACCTGTGCTGTAAGTAAGGATTCTTTTACCACAGAGGGCTCAGCTCTGCACTTTCTTCTCTCCCTCAACCACCAGTCCTAGATCCTTCTCCCTCCTGCATCCTCTCCATCAGTGCCTGCCTCCCCCAGACCTGCCGGCAGCTCTATTTCCTCTGTGGCTACTCTAATGCTTGGCTAATGGTGCATCATCCTCAGCATTCCTCAGGCATATTCAATAAATCAGAATCCAATTACCGGGTTAAGGAAATTGGAAACAAATTAAATTAGCCCCAGCCCCTCCCACGTGCTGTGCCCTCTCTTCCTCCTTAATGAGAACTTTTCTTTCACAGGAGCACTCACTGCCACATCTGCCCGCCCAGGAACAAGGTGGCTGCCATGGCACAGTGAGGGTAGGCAAGGGGCAAGCGAGCCAATCTTCCCTTTTAATAGGGCAGATGGTTAATATCCCTGGCATTAATTCTCTCCAGGAATAGCACATTCGCTCTCTGCTCAGCTATAACAGGCGTCCGTCAGGGCTGACAGCTCCTCTCCGGAGAAAGGAGCATCTGGTCCTCACAACAAAAAGAAGCTAAATAAATAAATAAGCACATGGTTTGCTACAGGGCTGGGGAACTGATGCTGTTTCAGCATTTCAGCCTGAGTGCTGCATTTGAACTGGAATAGGAGAAGTTCAGAGTTGGGTCAGGTGCCAGGAGTGGCGTCACTCTGATCTGGGAGCAAGGTGCAGCACGGGCAGGAGGGTGCTACGGCTGGCTCCAGCACAGAGCTCCCACCAGAGCAGGACTTCCCCTAAAGGGCTCCCAGGACAAGGCAGTAGAGACAGCTGCTGCCAGCAAGTTGGGGCATAATGCCAGGCACAGCTCCATGGAAAGAGCTAGCACTGGCTGTGGGCTGGTGACTGACAGCAGGGGCCAGGCATACACTGTGTCCTCAGGTGACAAGGAGGAAAACTGCATTGAGGGGACCCTGGGAGCTTTTCCTTCACCACCGGGGCATCCTCGCATCACCCCATCCAGCAAACTAACAACTAACCTCACTGACCTTCAGCAGGAAGGGCAGCTCTTCCCCAGTGAGTTTGGAAAGACAACCAGAGGGAGACTACAGCTGAGGCCTCAGCAAGCAAGGGTCCACCAAAACTCCCACCCCACCCTTCTCACACTGACAGGGGAGTGCAGCTCCATCTAGAAGGCAACTCTTGCTGCAATCCTCTCTGCCTTTCCCAAAAGCTCCTTTGGGCACCAAAGGATATTTCTGAACTCAGTGGCACTGGAGCAGCTAGTGACCCAACAAGTTCTAACCCTTCTCTCCTCCTCACTCAGTAATTACCCCTTATTCCCCACTCCTCTCTCTGCAGAGCAATTTCAATGTTCAACAGTTATTTTATCCCGCTTGCATCCCCTCACTGCGTCTGGAGAGCAAGAGTTCCCAGCACCAGTGAAGACTTTGCCCATCAGTGAGACTTGCTCTTGCAAACCCATTACTTTACTGAAAGGAAAATAAAGGCCTTTCTTTTCTTCCCCTATGGTCCTGGAATAATTTATACAGTTTCAATCAAAAGGTTTAAGACTTCCAGACATGCCAAGAAATCAAGCAAAGGGCAAGACCCAATCCCAAGAACACCCAGTGGCAGCCCGAAACCACAGCCCTGAAGGGAAACGGGACAACGCCCCCACACCATGAAGTTTGGTGAGGAAGACCAGGAGGAGCCGGGGGGAGGCAGAACCTGTGATGGCGGGTGTCGCGGACAGCGCGGTCACTGGGGATCCTCTCGCTCTCCCGCTGGTTAAAGGCATGCAGCCGGTACGGGTCCTCGCCGCCCTTCCACCTCCGGGCACTCAGGTACCTCCGCTCTTCAAACTGATCCCAAAGGTCGTCCCAGTCCGCGTCCGATTCCTGCGCGCAAAAGTCAGCCCCGTTAGAGACAGGAGAGAGCGGAGCACGCCTGACCCCGCTCCACACGTCCTCCCAAGCCCTGCCGGAGCTCCGCCAGCCCTGCAACTCGGGCAAGCGCTGCAAGAGCAGCTAACGAGGAGTCCCATGGGGGTCTTCAAGGTTTATTTTTTGTCCTTACGTCCTGAAACTACATGTCAAAGAGAGCCTGCCAATTTGAATTAAAATGACTCATTTGAACCCAAATTCAGGTCTCTGGTGGATGCCCCTCTCAAGCAGCACAAATGTTTTGTAAGGGTTTTAATTTCTCTCCAGGCAAAAACCAAAGGTATTTTACATCACATGACCCATGGCCCCCATAACCTTTCAGGTAGGAAAGGAGTAATCCCACATTTCCACAGCCACATCCTAGCCCCAGCTCCAGCAACAGGACCCTGGAAGAAGGGGGCCATCATGGCCCAGCCCAATTCCAGTCCATCTGTGCCACCACATGTGGACTTCAGCCCTACTGCAGGGAGAAGAGCAGGGAAGCACATGCCTGTGTAGTCCCCCCCCACTCCAGAAGGATGCAAAAGCTGCATTTCGGGGTTAACCAGCAGCTTCAACAACCTTGGGGGGTTTAAGCATTTTTTGGTGGCTCGGTGCTGTGGGGGTTGAAGCATCCCTGAGCAGCAGAAGCTGTCGGGGGTTTAAGCATCCTTTGGCAGTGTCTGAGGCAGCCAGCACAAAACAGCGCCGATAAGATCTCATCGCTACAGCAGCACAACCTCTTTGATCTCAGCCTACCTGTAACACTGAGAGATGCAAACATTTACACACATCTCAGCCCTAAAGAAAATTGTGATCTTATCCAATAATTGATCTTTTCTTCTGCTTTTCTTTTTTTTCCCCCCTCCTCAGCTCACACCATCTCAAAGCCGATTTTGCCTGCTAATAGCGCAAAATGAAGCTTTTGAAAAGGGCGATTTTTATCCCATAATTGATTTTCCTTGCATCTGGCAGTGCATTTTTTGTAGTCAGAGGAAAGGGAGGAGGGAGCATTGGCTCCTGCAAGTGAACCACCACAGGAGCAAGCCAGGCACCTCCAGCCATAGGGTGCCCCACATCGCCCTGGGTTATGGCGACATGAGCACTCCCAAAGAGCCAACAAATTCCAGGGATGCAAGGGTTTCCAGACACAGGGTTGTATTCATCCTCCCCTGCTGAGACCCCACGGCCTTCTCAGGACCTCCTCCAGCACCTACCCAAGTGTGAGAAGATCAGAAGAAACCCCTGAGTCACTAGCCACACTGAGAGGAAGTTATTCAGGACTGGAATAAAGTTATTCAAGGCTGGGAGAAAGTTATGAAACCAGTAAGGTCCCTGCAGGAGTTTTACGATGAGGACGCACATAACAGCCACGGACTTTTGGGAGGGCCGACGTGCACAGGGTGATAAATGCTGTTTATGTTGGTTTTTTTCTCAGGCATCTTGCAAAACATGATTTAGCACGGCAGTAAAAGATCAGGGAAAAGTGAGGCGATTGCATCGCGGAGCCAGTGACAGCCTGATGTTTATAAGATTTCACGATGACCCCAGGAGGCCTGGCGCTGCTGCAACAGCCACCGGAGCTGCAGTCCCTAAATTTTAATGCTGTGAAGAAAAAATAAAAGTTGGTTTTATCAAACTTAATAAGAGAGATGGCTTTTGAAAGTGGCCACAAAGCACTTAAGGCTGTAAGATGTGTGTGAGTGTATATGTTGTTTTGGTTTTTGTGATGTCAGTTACACCCAATAGCCTTGGATCGGCCAGAAGGGTGCAAGAATCTGATGGCTCAGGTGGGAGGGCTGGTGGATTCCCTCAAGAAACTGGAGATTCTGCACCTGCTACAAGCACAGCAATGCTCTGGCCAGGCAGCAGAAGCAAGGTTTGGCACATGGCAGGGTCCTCCAGGGTCTGGGATGGCATTTTCCCAGGATCTATCTAACTCCACCAATGCACTGTTACCAGGGCTGGGGTCCCAGCAGGAAATGGATACATGGACAAATACCAGTGCCTTACCCCACAGTATTTACCTCTCATCCTGCTCTGGATATACCTTGCATTCTAGGGTTGCATTCCTGCTTCACTCTGCAGTGACTAATTAATACTCCTGTGCAATCTCCACCTGAAAGACACCAGCCCACCTCGATTCACCCAGGTTCTCCTTTTTGGGATGAGGAAAGCTATCAGTGGGATGGATATTAAATATTGGGTAATTAAATACACACCTGAGATCTACAGTAACTAGGTGCCAGAGATTAAAAAGTTATTTTAATCCCTATCTGGCCACAAAACAAGACCAGGGATTGGGTTCACTTCCTCAGCCAGAGGCAGATACTGGGGGTTGGTCATTTGCTTTTGATCTGCATCACCCATCCAAATCTCCTGGGTGTTCTTTCCATCCCAAGCCTCCCTAAAAGGGTAAGTGAAACTGGAGCAGAATGCCCAGCTTAGACACAGGTGCACACTGACCTCTGCAAAACACAGCTGCTCAAAGCAGGAGAGGAAAGCATGAAAAGCTCCCAGCTGTGCAAGCAGCAGGAGGCAGGAGACCTCACCAACCTGCACACAGGGACTCACCTGTTTCTCACCTGCACCTGATCTGAGACAGGGAATGAGAGTTAAAGCACCAGGAGAAATCCCCTTTGCTTACCCAGGGACAGCACATTGGTTACAGGTTACCAGATAAGGTCTTCATTATAATATTTCCACAATGTATTATCACCTCTTCCTCACACCAGAATTCTGTCTTGGGAGTTATTTAACTGATGTGCAGAAATATAAATTTAATTTATTATGATCTAACTCACTTTAGAGGCCAAATTACCCTGCACTAGAAAAGGATCAAGTCAATACTCCACTTGCCTTTCTATTTATCTTCTACAGGGTTCATCTCTCCAAGTTTCCCATTCATTTTCTCTCACGTACTAGTAATAAATTTTCATTTTTTTTTTCTTGGAATTAGGTAATTTCTCTTTCAACACTGCACTTTAATGACTGGTATTAATTATAGGAAACACAGTCAACGCTTAAAAGAGTTCGAGAGACTCAATGAGCAGAAGGAAAGAGAAGAAGAATATATCCAAGGAGGGGCTGTCTGCTCTTGGCAAACAAGTGTTGCCTCTTCCAACACCACACTGGGGAGTCCCCCAGGGGTGACCAAGGAGAGGGACACCCACAAAAAGACGCTGACAAAACGTATTGTGGAGAGAAGCTTCCATCTCACACCAGCACCCAGCCAAGAGCAGGGCTCACCAAGAGCTTCCTCTGCCATTTCAGTACAGCACCCCCCAAAAAATGACCCACTAAAGGCACCTCCTCCAAAACCACCCATCAGCCTCGTTGGCTCAGGGCACACAGCCCAGAGCAGGCACACGGGCAGCTTTCCACTGTAACTGTACATTAAAGATTAAAAGCCTCTCAGTGCAAAGATGTAATTCGTCATCTGCCTCTTAAATCACAGCTCAGAAACAAAACAAAAGAAAAAAAAAACAAAGAAACAAAGAAGGGAAAAAATAATATTTACGAAAAAAAAAAACAAGTGGTGCTGCGGGGGGAAAATGGGTCATTAGCAGTAAAACTACAATTTCCTGGCAACTGCTAATGCCTTGTTTATGTGGATTTCTGCGAATATGACATTTTAACGGCATAATAATTGTGTGATTACAGTACAGCAGGGATTGCTGGAGCGGGAAGGAGGAACAAGCAGCCCAGCCGGCGGCTGCTGCTGCTGCGGGCCCGCGGCGTCCCCGGCAGGGAACGGGAGGCCAGGCCAGGCTGGACACTGGGCAGGGAAAGGACAGCTGTGGCAGCACTTTGGCCACCCAGAGGCAGCCCAGCACTGAAAGGGCATGTCAGGTGAAAAGCCTCCCCAGAGGAGCCAGCAGCGACTGGGGACAGGGAGGTCACACTGGGACCCACTGTCCCCACTGGGCCGGCCTCCAGCTGCCCAGCAAGACAAGGAGTGGGCAGTGTGAGCCAAAAGGAGATTCTGACTCACTTTCTTCTTTTGTGGCACTGTTTTAACATAGAGAACTTACGCCTTTACTAAAATAAAATCTGTTTTCCTTTCGGGGCTGCAGAGTTCTGCCTTCAGACCAGAACGAATCAGACCAGTGCCACGAGCATCCTTTCAGGAGGCAGCAAACCCAAGCCAGCCCAGGGGGCTGGCAGAGCTGACAATGTTTTCCAGGGTACCCATTTGACCACAAAAAGGGTTTTTCTTGTGCAGGTGTAAAGATGACCCCAAAGCAGCCAAACATGCCTCTACCTCGATTCCCCTCAAACCCAGCTTTCCCTGGAAAATCTCATCCCTACAAAATACCTGACTAAGCACTTGCCACTGAGCCCATTCCCTGGGACTCAGGCATTAAAAAACAGGAGGGGAGGGGGAATTAAAATTACATCAGCCTATCACAAGGTCCAGTAAACACGTGAAAGCTCTGGAAACTCAGATGCCATGCAGCAGACTGCTGCCCAGTCACGCTCTGTCACTCCTCTGCCAGCGAGGACATCCTTGTGCTCAGCAGGCTCGGGGGCACTGGAGGCAGAGGGCAATCTTTCAGCAGGAACTGCAACCAGGCATTATACAAATGAGATTTAGAAGTCTCATTGAAGCATGGGGCCCCTGCAAACAGGAGGTTCAATTATAGAGCTGCTGCTGGCCCAGGCGCTAATGCCATCTGAAAGGATTATAATACTTCAAACAGGATAGGGCTCATCCCTCCTCGTCCCCTGGTGCCAGCACGTGCACTTAAGAGGGTCAGCAGCATCAGAGGGAAAAGAAGTGGGACAGTGTCAGACTGCCTTCATCCTCATCCTTGAATAACCCAGATGGAGCACTGAGGTACAAGATCCTTTGGTCAAGTTTTGGTGTGGTTTTCTCAACCCCACAGCGCAGTGCCTCAGCTTACCCTGAGTGAGCAGTGCTGGGCATCCCGATGGTCTCAGCCCCAGGATACAAGGGAGAGACAGGCAGCACCACAGCCAGTCTCTGTCCCACCCCAAGAGGATGTGCTGGTGCCAAAAGCAGGCTCTGGATCTTTGGAGAACAGGCTTTGTACTCATCCTGCATCACACCCTCCAGTGCATCAGGCACCGTTCAGCACCAAATTCACACCAACCCTGGAAGTCACCTCTTTCCTCTTACCCTCCTTCCCCAAACTGCACAATCCCTAGGCCAATCAAGCACTTAAATACAAACTTAAGTGACTCCAGGCATTTGTAGTAACCGATAGAAACCCCTGTTTATATGCCTGAAGTTAAGTACTTGCTTAAGTGCTTCACTGGCTCAGTGTCCCTGCTTTGTGCTGACACACACCACACTCTGGGAATGGAGGCAGCTCCCGCCCTGACCACGACCTGCCCTAATTACTTTTCTGACCCATGGAGATTTTAGCTCCAGTTAATTTATTTGAGGGCTGTGAAACTCCTCTTCCTCCTGCATTGGAACCTGGGCACAGCATGCATGAGCACCTCGGTGGCAGCTCCTCTGTGACCCCCATGGGGAGACACAGCAGATCCCACTCTGCTCCAAAAAGGACCAGCACCTCCCCCTGCTTGGAGGTGATTTTTTTCGTCTCTCAAGGAAAAGCTTCAGATCTGAGTCTGTTCTGACCCCACTTTGGGGGAAGAAAGAACAAAACAAAAGAAAAATCAAATAAAATATTAATACAGATACCTAATTAAAGCAAAGCACTTCTCCAGCAAAGCCTGCCCTCCAGCTGGGGTCCCTGGAGAAGCTTTGAACATTCACCATCAAGCTTCTCATTGCCACTGACCCTTTCCTGCTCATGCATATCCACAGGCATTCTGCACCATCTTCAAAGGATGGAGCATCTCCTCCTCCTCTGCTGGCTCAGCAGGGAGCACAAGTTCTTGAGGACCTTTCAGCATCCCAGTTTCTCACTTGGCCCTGGGGCCAAGACCACACTGTCCCCACCTTTTCTGCCCTTGGTGCTCACCACCTCCTGTGTGGGCAGAGCCTGGATCTCTCCTGTGGTGCACACACACATTTACACAATCAAGGCACATGCTACATCAGGCAACAGGAGTGACAAAGGCTGGAAAGAGGCCATGGAAATAGATGTGACCTTCAACAACTGGAAGAAGACTTGACCCTCACAAAGTACAGCTGCAACTTCAGCCTAGATGGAAACATCCCCCTCAAGGCCTTGGAGAAGGCTCTTCAGCATCTTCCTCCTGTTGTCCCTGCACTGAACTGGCATCAGCTCAGGTTGTGGGCCACGGAGTCAGCGCAAGCAGCTGACCCAGGGCTAAGAAATCTGGGCCACCATTAAGTCAATCACAGGTAGAACCAGCAATTTGTCTATCTTCTTGTCTGTATCTGTGGTAAACAATATACATGGTCTGAAACACCCTCCAGAGGCTTAAATCTGTTGAAGTCTCCAGCCAAATATAACAGCATGAAAAGCCACTGGAGAATTACTGATGCTTTTTCCAGTAAGGGCACCAAAGCTTTAATTTTAAAATGGATGGCCAGGGCAGCCACCAAAATGGGGAATTTATTCGCAAATCAGGAGCAGGGGACTCTGAGCTGCACAGAGGGAAAGATGACAGATTCATTGCTTTGATGAAAAGCCAAATTTTGTTTCAAGGGCTTCCCTTAGGAGAAAACAAGTCAGCTCAGAGTTCACACCACACTTATCAGCAAGCAACTGCTGCACTGGCAGTGGTGCCAGGTTAAAATATATCCACATCTCCCACAGGCAGCCAGAGCCAGAGCTCCGTACGTGGACAGTGCTCCTACCCACTGGCTGTAGCACCAGGCCACCATCCTGCCTCTACACAGGGACAGGCTAGCAGCCAGCATCACACACCCCATACAGACTCCAGGAATTCCCATAGTGACCCTCACCATCTCCAGCTTAGTGAAGAACCTCCTGCCTCTCTGTGAAGATGGAAAAGAATGCAGGATCCAGGCCACTGACCTCTAAAAACAACATCCAGCAACAGAATTCCTTGAATTTCCACCTACAAAGATGCTCTTTCATCTTGGACCCCCAAAATCAGGTGTGTTCATAAGAGTCTCACTACATAAAGAACAAAGATCTTATCTCTTTAAAATTACAAATTAGCCCATAGGATAGCCTGACACATGGAGACAAATCCTGTGTAATTAAAAAGGAAAGGAAGCCGATTATATCCTCCTGGAGGATATTGCTGCCTGCTTCTGTTTTATTTATACTTTGGAGTGTATAATGAGCTGAATATTTAGGAGGTCAGCACAAACCAAGCTGCTGACTGGACAAAAGAGAAGACCCAGCAGCTCTGTCTGTACTGGGAGTCAAGCAGAAAGATGTAGAGGAGTTTTGGTCATTTCCTCCTACGCCTGCCCACAGCTCTCCTGGGATGCTGCAGGACTTCTCAGTTCAACTGCTTGTGCTTGGGCTGCATCAGTCTCCCCAAATTTCTGTCCAAAAACGGTCTTCTGGGTTTTCCCACAGCCCCAAGAAAAGGATGAGCAATGCCAGTCCAAGTCCACTGGCACCTGTGAACCCCTCTAATGGGTTTACAAATGGTAATTCTGGATGGCAAACCAGACAAAATACATTTTAAGAGTCTCTGCTTTCACTGAGATTTTTATATTATAAGATTTTAGGTTTTAAAAATCCAAAATAAGTGGAAAACATCTGGACTGGCAGCAGCCCCACAATGAGTTGAGCATCAATTCCCAACAATGACTGATGGGAGCAGTCTCCCACCAGTACTCCCACTGCCAATCCCATCAGCAGTGGGATACCCACAGCTCCCCTGGGCTCTCCCCATCGTTCTCCACCTGCTAATTCCCAAAAATGCCTTTGCCCTTGCCAAAGGGGATCCCCTCAGCAACCTTCTCTGGGCTCACCAGGGTGCCAGGAGATGCCAAAGAGCATCTTTGGGGCCATGGTGCCACATGAACTGGTGCCCCACAGGCAGCCCCTCCCCAGCCCTCTGCCCCTACTCAGTGCCATCCTCTGCTGGCTGCATGCCCGGGGTGTGGGTGAGCGCAAGAGCTGCTCCCCAAAGGTCATCACCAATTAGAAAGGGCACTAATTGGGAAAGAAATTAAGGCAACATCCCATGTGTGCCCCCACGCCAGCCAGGCTCAGCACATTCCCAGGATCACAAGAGGTCAAACATATTGAGAAGAGCCCAGAGCGATCGATGGTGGGTAAATAAAGTGGCAAAAGGGAGTTCCTACATGGACAGACAATGTTTTGTTTTCCTTCTGTGCCTTTCAGGACAGACATGAGCTGTTTCCCAGCCATGAAGGTCGAACCAGCCTTCTCAGGCTTCAGCAGGAGCAGCAGATGATTTAGTACTTAGGAGCCCATAGCTGTCCTCAGTCTCCAGCTGAGCTTTGCTCCTCCTCCTGCTTAACAGCCAAAACTCTTACCAAACCACAGAGCTGGAGCATCTCAGAGGTCAGGGAAGGTCTTCCCCTTCCCCGTGGAGCTATGGCTCCCACGTGCCAGAGGACAGCCCGGGACGAGGCACACCAAGGGAAAGGAAAGGGAAAAGGGAACAGGGAGGGAAGAATAAAGGAGCCAGCCAGGCAGATCCCTGCTCTGAATGTCCTGCTTTGAACCCAGCCCTTTAAAAATCAGGAGGTTAATCCCCACCACTCCTCCCAAGAAGGAAGGGATCGTGCTGTTAATATAGTCAGCATCCTCGACCCAACATGGCCTTTTCACAGCAGCAAAGCCAGGGGTAATCCATCTGGTAGTTGCTTCCATGAGGATCTTTACACAGCTTTAGAAACTAATGCTACTACCCTTCTCTGAGCAGCCACCCCTCCAAGGCAGGCAGCAACGAGGGGTGACGGTAACACCAGCATATCAATGTGAAGTGTCTCCAAGGGAGGGAAAGGTTATAAAAAACCCACATATACCATAAAAATAGGTGTTAAACAATAATTCAGTAATTGCAAACACACAGGATAGTTACACACATGGCTTTAGCTGCCTCTAAGAATTCACCAGCTTCACCCTTCCCCCTCCCTCTGACAGCTAACTGCTTTGGGGAGCAGAGATGTACCAAGACAGCACCAAGGCACGACCTGCTCCAAGGAAGGAGCTCAGCAAGGACAAGAAATGCTGTAAGGCTAAACTCCCCACTTCTGCACTTGATTTCCGGTTCTGGAAAAGCCCTGGACTCCCTCCAGCCATGCCTCAGCTTCCTGCTCCTACAGGTAAGTCACAAGGCTCCCACTGGGCGGGAGCACGGCCTGTGCTGAGCAGCTCCAATACAAGGGCGTTTTTCCACTTTTCCCACCTCTCATCCCTAGCAGAGTGGGAAGAGCAGAGGAAAACCCTTTCTGGTGACTAACCACAATGCCCCAAGCCTTTGCAGAGAGCCTTCCTGCCATATGCCCACTGTGCAGTGATGTGCTGCAGCCCAGCCCAGCCCAAACCATACCAAGCAGCAATTGTGGCAGCAGTGGAGAAATTCCTGGTCAAAGCACGGCTTCTCCAATAGATTTTAAAGCATCATTGGGAAACATGAGAGCTACCCTAACACACATGATGGAGGAGGATGCAGGGGCAGCAGAGGCTGTGGGGTGCTGACCTATGGGGTGAACTCTCAGAGCTCAGCTGGAGCTCAGGACCTGCCAGTGCCTGCCTGTCAGACACCATACCCCTGTCATAAAGCACTGGTGATCCATGTCCTCATCTTAACACACACATTTTGCAGAGGAAGTCTGTAGCCCAGAGCTGGTCCTCAACACACAGGCACAGGGAGATGAAGCCCAGGTCACAGCAAGGATGCTCCAGGGTGCGTGTACTCCTCAGATACACCAGCCCATCCTCCCCTCAAGGAGAAACTAGATATAAAACATTTGTGACAGCAAGAACGGATCTAAACCTTTGATCCTCAGGTGCCTGCTGCTGGAGTGTCTGCAAGATCCTCAGTCTGGGGACACCATGACTGACAGCAACGGAGATACAGCAGCATAATTCAGAGCATATGTGTCAGCCTAGCCTTCCTCTATCTCAGCTCAGTAATAGAAATAAAAAAAATCAGTGCTGGCTAGTGAGAAATGCACCCTAGGAAGGGATGGCAAGTTTGAAAATAATCAAACCTGCTGGGGAAGGACTGTGGGTCCTGGCCAGCTGTGAGCACAGGCTCTGCAGGAGCCTCAAGTGCTGTGCCTTGGACAGATGCAGGCTTGGCTGGGGATGGGGAAAAAGAGAAGCAGGACATAGCTGGTGTGGCCTGGCCAGGCAGATGACAGGCAGATCTCCAGGCTCTGGCATCCTCCAGCAGCACAGCCCTGCTGCTTGCATGGGAAAACCCTGAGCAGAGCCACGTCTGGGCACGGAAGCCACAGCATGGTCATCATAAAAAACCAAACCCATGCTAAGCCTCCTGAGGCAGAAAACTCAAAACATTCAAGACCATGGGGATCTGGATGGATATCAGGAGCTAGCACTGAGCTTTGCTGTTATTATCATTAAAAAAAAAAAAAATTGAAAATCTGCATTTGGCACATACAAACACACATTTCACTGCAATAAGGAAAAGAGCATTTTTAGAAGTCCTCAGTCACGAAAACACAGTACAGAAGTCTTGGTGAGCATCTCCTGCTTGGGCTTGGACCAGTCCCCTTGCCTGACACAGGAAGAGATTTCCTCCACCCAGGCAGTATGGCTCATAGCATGCATCCATTAAGCTCCACAATTCCACACACTGTGGGGGCAGCAAGCCCTGCCACATATCTCAGTGTCTCAAACCCCCAAACCTCATCCCCTTCCATGCAGACATCAGGGCAGTCCTGTAGGTGACAATTCATCACAAGATGCATGTGGGCAAGCAGAGCAATCACAACACAAGCCAGCAGTAAAGCTCAAATCCAGGCAGAAATAAGCTGCCCTAAATCTCTTGGGTCTTCATGCTTTGGCAGCGTCCAGCTTGGACAGTGGCAATGGTCGTGGGCACAGTTCAGCTTTTTCCAGCATGGCTGGGTGGCAAGACAACACATGTTCCTCTTAGTGGCCTAGGCAGCACAGTGGTGTCACCACACAAGGCTTGTCCACCCAACCACCAGAAATAAGCTGATAGGCACACCTCCAGGGCCTCTAAACCCAAAAAGTCAGACCACACAAGGCTTGTCCACCCAACCACCAGAAATAAGCTGATAGGCAGATAGGCAACACATCCAGGGCCTCCAAACCCAAAAAGTCAACTTTGGAACAGCCCCACACTCACTTCCATGGAGGGCATCTCATGCTGGGTGGACACATCAGCTCCACCAGCAGCTGTACACAATCTGCTGAAGGCAAAGCTCCCTGCCCTCAGAAACCCGTGGGAAGGGAGGGAAGACCCCCATGTGACACAAGGAGTGGAGAGCAGAGGCTGGACCCACATTTAGGCAGCCCCATCACTCATTTGGGCCACATCCCAACCCACATGCCTTTGATCCCTCCTGCTCCAGCAGCAACACACTGCCCTTGCCTGCAGAGCTGCATTAAGGATTAGGTGGGATCAGACACGGGATAATACAAATCAGGTCGTGTTTGCTGCTGGCAGTAGCTGCAAGGAAATGAGGAGCCAGTCTTTCCAGCCAGAGGGAAACAAGATGCTGGCAAACTCTGGCCAGGCAGGCGAGGAAAGGAAGGATATGGCTGAAACCTGGTTAATGCAACTTCTCTTCCTGCAAGTTTGGATACACAGTGCCTGATGGGCCACAGCTACATGGGAAGGGAATCTCCTTGCTGAGGAGCCATGTCTGCTCAGCTGGGCTTCCTGGTGGAAACCAGGGGAGTAGAAACTGCAAAGGAGGCTCATGCCACTGAAGGGAAGTGTCTCACACCAACCCTGCTAGGCCTGTCTAACCAGAGATGAAACACAACCTTCTATTGTCTGGATGGTCCTGAAAGCACAAGGCAAGCCTCAAGTTGTTGATGCTGCTTCTCTTAATGTTAGGCATCCACTGGGTTTGTTCTTTCTCATAGATCTTTTTCCATCCTTACCCTCTCCTACACACTCCAGCAGCTCTTCTCTTCCAGCTCCAGGCCTGTCTCTCTCCCCTTACTACCCCAACCCTTGGCACCAGTCACAGTGTGCCTTCAAATGTAAGGGAGAAGATGCCTGGGGGTACACTCAGGCCTTGACAGGCATGCTGGAGCAAGCAAAAGCCACACCACCTCAGGGAAGAGCAGAAACCATGTGGATAGAGAAGATGTGCCAAGCAGCAGATATGCTACTCCATGATCTTGCCCAAAAACACAGCAACCAGTGTAAAAGTCCTATCAGCTGTGCATAAGGCCTCTCAACCAGCACTGGTCATGATGGCTGTAAAAAACCCACCTGACTGCTTTTATATTTGATTTACTGTTGTAAAGGCACCTTCAGAGCACAAGCTCCAGCTTTCATAATCTTTATACCCTCGCTGGAGCGCGAAGAAGAAAAAACTCTCATGAGATGTTAGGAGCTCTGGACACAGCACCACAGGCTCCCAGCTCTGAGCTGGATGACCTGCCCCTGGCTCATGCAGGGCCCTGGGAAAGGCAGGATCACAGAGCCCCAGCAGCAATGCCTGCCACTGCCCCAGCAAGCCTGCACACAGATGGTGACAGCACTGGTCCCCATGCAGCCAGCAGCATATGCTGCTGCTGCTGCTGCCCACATCAAGGCAGACGCCTGGAGAGATGCACCAGAAATAACTGGTTACACAAGCCAGGACTTTTCATCTATGCAGTCAAAGAGAGTTTTAATCCCAAACTACTGGGTACAGCTCTGCATCTGAATTCATCCCCCCCCCCCCCTTTTTTTTTTTTTTGCAGCAAAAGGAACAATATCTAAGGGCAACAAAATGGACCTAAAACAGTGCTGAGACAAAAGAAGGCCAGTGGGATGTACTGGTGGCTGCAGACAGCCAGGCTGGTGAACATCTGTATGGCAGAGAGTTTCTGCTCCTGCTCTGCCAGCGACCTTTATGTCTGCTTTAACACGGGGCAATAATGCTCACTTAAGAGTTTCATGCTGAATTAATCATTGCAAAGTGCTCTATGGTTCAGCCAGGAGAGATAGGAAGGCAGTGCTAAGCACAATCATAGCTGTACTCAGCAAGACTAATGGTCTGTGCTGTGCTCTGGCCCCGGGAAGCACTGCTTTAAGCTCCTGAGCAGGATGCACAGCAGCCCCAGCAGGGATGCAGCCTCCTCCCTGTCCTAGATAGGCACAGAAACATCTGCCCAGCTGCCTGCACTGGCAGGGGCTCAGCTGGACCCAGCTGGACCACCCAGCTCTAAAACTGCTGAGCTGAGGAAAGGTGGTGCTCAGAAGAGCAGGGGAAAAGAAGATCTCATTTAACACTTGTCTAGACCTTTTCCCCATGCATCTTGTCCAGCCACTGCTAAACCCAGCCAGACTTTTCAGCATCCAGAACATGCAGTTGTACTGGGCTCCACAAGCAGCTTGTGTCCCAGCACACTGAACCTGCCCCTGCCAGCTTTCTTTGACAATCCCAGATTTTGTCCAGGAAGAGATGGGAGCTATTTCCTATCCACCATTTGTCTGCCATTAATGACTTCACAGATCTGCAGCACAACCCCTCCATCCCAGACTGAGCAGCCTAAGGCTATTTCTCACAGAGAAGCCATCACCTTGTGTCTCCCCCCTGCACCATTTCCAGCTCTCCAAGATGGCAGGGAGCAAAAGCAGGCAGGATTTGCTGTCAATTCACATGGCAGCACCCTGCTTGTCCTCACAAGTTACCCAGGAAAGGCTGTTCAACAGTCCTGTCCTCTGCCTCCCTACTTAAATAGGACTACAAAAAAAAAAAAAAGCAGCAAAAGCCTCCTCATTCTAAAATACGAATCCAGGCTGCTAAAAGGCACCAGGATCCTGGTACACCAGGACAAGATGGTTTTTCCCTCCACAGGGCATTTGGCAGGGGCTCTGCTATTTCACATGTCACAGCTGAGCTCCAGCAGGCTCACTGTGGCTTATCCCTCACTCCTGCTCAGCTTCAGCGATGCCAAACAGGAATGGGCAGCCAGCACTACTGGAGCAGGGCTCAGCTGCCAGCACCAGGCTAAGCCCACCAGCCTTTCATTTCCCAAGTGGTGAAGATGAGGGATAAAATTAAAATTCTTCGTTGTGTTTTCATTTAACATTTTATCTGCACTGGAAGCAGCAGGGAAAATGTGGGAAATGTGGAGCAAGTAACCACTCCGTAGCAGAAGCAGCCAGAAGAAACACTAGGGCATCTAGGGCAAGTTCTGAGAAGCTCATTTTAAAATGTTCCCTCCGCCAACACAGATAAATATTTGAAAAAAAAAAAAAAAAAAATTGAAAATTCAGTTGACTCATGAAGAGCAAGCACGTTAAATATAGAAAATAAATTAAATAATTAAAGGGCAAAAGAAACGAGATTTTAGCCCTGCTTTGAGCATAACTTTCATTACAGCCTTACCCAGGGAGCTGCTTTTCACCATCAGACTGGGTGAAGTAAGTGGCAAAGAGAGCTTTAGCCATGCTTCCAGGCCACATTCCCAGGCCTCCCACCGGGAAGCACTGAGCAGTGATGGGAGCACAGGGTGTCCTGCTCTGTACCCCCAGAGCACAGCACAGCCTCACCCAGGCCTCCCCATCCTTTCTCCACATCCTGATGGGACAGCTGAAGTGTGGAACAGTGACTGCTTGGCCCACAGAGACCCTGAAATTCTCCATGGGATGTAAAGCCACTGGGAATATGCTATAAGCTGTCAGCCCAGGTGCTGGGCTATTCCAGAGCTGCAGGTGTATGTGGCAGCTCTTTGGGAACAGTCCAATTCAAGCATAAAATAATAAAATTAAATTAAATTTTAAAAATCCAGCTCCAGCTAGTCTCAGAAGCCTTGGGACAGGATGAAATTTAGGCTACAGATGTTACAGCCAAATCCTATTATTGCCAGGAACTCAGCCCTGCAATTTAAAGGTGCCCTGGCACAAACCCACACCAAACACGGCTCCCAGCATCTGCTGCACTCAGAAATTACACATCTCAAAAAGGGCAAGCTGCAAGCATCTGCAGCACTTTTGGGAGCTCAGAGCTGAGCTGGCTCCCCACGAGTCTCAGCAGCCCCCAGGCAGAGCCCAGCTCTGCTCACTCCGCTGGGGAAGCCCAAGGCTGCCCAGGGAGGAAAGAGCCACATGCTTTTCCAACTCTAGAAACCATTCCCCAGCACTGAGGCAGGAAAACACTCCTGGCAAGGCTGTGCTGGCAGGTGCCTGCCATGGGCAGGGGGACAGCAGGGATTTGGGGCAGCAGTGTCCATCCCGTCCAGCAGTGTCCACCTCTCTACTTCCACAGCCTGCAAGACACAGTGGACAAAGGATGCGAGCAGCAGCCTAACAGCCAGGGAGAGGATAAGCTCAGGGTCAGGCTCTTTTATTAACACCCTTCTCTTTTTTTTCTGGCCCTCTTTCTTTTCTCTTTCTGAAGTGACATCCTCCGAGTCTCCACTGCAACAACAGCACCAGCGCAGGGGTGACCTGGTCAGCCCACAGAGGTACAACAGGAGAAACAACTCCAAAGCACATTTTTGTGTCTGTGATCAGATGGCTGAGAACCAGCAGCATCAACTCCCTAAATAGCACATGGCATCTGAGGCTACACCACTGATCTTGGCAACAACCCCTTCCCTCTCAGCTACAGAAAACCTATATATAGGAAAATACACATATGGATATATACATATATGACTTCCACATTACTTTGCCTTTTCCAAACAGTCCAGTAAGGCATCAGAGATTTGCTTTGCCCAAGCAGGAGACTGGCACGGCCACGGCTAAGCAATGTCCCCCACTTGCTGTGCCATACTCAAAGTGTCAGCCTCTTGCTTTTCCTGCCTTGCTTCAATGTGTGCGGCTCAGTTTTGGTTTTAATTGCAAAGTCCCCACATTCTGCAAACCAAATGCAGCTGGAGTTGAAATCGAAGAGTAAAACCACCCACCAACAAAAATCAAAGCATCACACCGCCAAAAATCAAGTGGGATGCACAAAGCAGAGAGCTTAAACAGGGAGGGGGGAAATGGAAATTACACTAATAGCATGTTTTCATTTGTAATAATCTGAGAGCTGGGTAATGACACTGGAAGGTGAGCTACCCTTGGCCCAAAGAGAGGTGACTGTTTATGAAACCATCTGGCTGTCAGCAGCTCAAACATCACGTGAGGGAAGAGTGTAAAATGGGCAGGTAGAGCTGGGCTGTCAGCAGCCCTCTGGGTTGGGAGAGGATGTTCTGTCCTCTGCCTGACAGAGGGGGAGGAAAAAAAAAATCTAGAAATTGTCTGCATTTTGGGGCAGAGTAGTAGTCTGTGGTTTATGGGGTTGGGGGTCTTTTTCATTGTATCTAACTTGTTTATTTAAGAGGAGCATTATAAATCATTCTTTTCTCAAAAGCAGCACCACGAACAGCTACAGGAGAGAATTTGTTCCTTTGCTTTTAAGAAAGCCTTGCACAAAAATGATCAGATCTATTTAATGGGCTGTTGAACCAGTGTAATGCCAGCCTCTTATGTTATCGTGGCTCCTAATGATTTTACAAAGCAAAGAGCTGGAAGAGATCGACTTGGCATTCCTGGCCTCTGCCATTACATTCTGCTCAGACACGAGCAGCATAGCTGAACAGCAACAGGTGGGATGATATTTAATGCCCACCTCTATATCTTGACATTGTCTGGCTTGAAATAGAGTCCTCATGCCATTTACTGGCAGTGAAACTAATAGGATTCTGTAAAAATCAATCCATAAATGCACAGACGCTAAAATGAATGGTTTCCTTTCTGTTCCATTTACGGGAGGGCTCTTTTATGGATATCTATATGCCAGCGTAAAAATTGCAGGAACAACTTTCTAAGTCTTCATTAAATTCAAGGGGACTTTGGTAGAGAAGATTGCTTTAAAAGAAACTGCTATTTCCCATGGCAGCTCATTATTACCCACAAAACCAAAAAAAAAAAGCCCCACTGGCTTGTGAGAGCTGTCCCAGCTGCCCCACATTCCTGCTGGGAACACTGGAGCTGCAGGAGGAAAACCAAGATCAAGGTTAGGATGGGACACAAGCCCACCCTGCCCAGCACAGTGCTGTTGAACTGAAAGTGCATGTCACATTCACCCACATGCTGAACACTGCCAAACCCTCTGCCAGGGTCTGCCCAGGCAGCACAGGGTCTGCTGTCAGTGGAGGGTTTCCAGAGAGGAGAAATGAATTCTTGAACTAAACAATGCTTCCTGATAACATACTTGAGGGAAGTGAATGAAACAGAGAGATGCATCTCTTCCTTGCCCTACCCACCACGTTAAATGGCAGGGTGTTTCGTTTTCGGGATTTAGGGGTTGTTTTTTCCTGAAGGAAGCACAAAAACTGCATGACCTGTTTGTCACTCCTGAAGACATCAGTTTATCAGAACACTCTGCAAACTGAGATTACTTATATTTCTGCCTCTACATATTTCTCCCAAGACCACTTTCCTGAAAACCTCACAGTAATTCCTGTCCCAGAAGCCAGCTGGGAATGCTGAGCAAACCCCTGCACTACTCTGCACAGCTCTGCATTCCCTTCTCACCCCCCACAGGAGTGCAGGCTCTGGGGTTTGCCTTAGGTCCCACTTTGTGCTCCCCAGCCCCACTGCTGCAGGCAGGGATGCTTCCACACGGCTTCCCCGGCACGTGTCCTCCTGACTCTGCACCACTCGGGAAAAATGACTCTGATAAAACGACTCTGCCAGCTCTAAGGGCTGGAAAAAGCTGGGCAGAGAAGAGCCAGCTCGAGCATGCACAGTGCACAAAACCACAACTCCGGTCCCTCCTGATCCATAAGCTTTCTAGCTAATGGAGGAGGACATGGGGACCCATGGAGTGGCTTCACCACTGCTGGCCAGTAACACTGGCACCCTTGGTTAGTCCACTGGAGTTGTCTCTGGGAAAAGCCAAAAGCCAAAAAGCCACTAGTACACCACCAGATCCTCTACCAGGGATAATTTTCCATGGGGCTTACAACTATCTCAAACATAAATTGGGATAAAGGGAAAAATGTACATCCAAGCCCTTTGTACTTCTGCAACAATCCATCTTGTTTCTGTCAACTTAACATCTGCAGAAAGATGTAGCTCTGCTGGAGGAAAAATAGCTCCTAAGTGCTCCTGGTCGTGACAGATCCCGAGGCACACAGCAGAAGTTCACCACATCCTC
Source organism: Pyrgilauda ruficollis (assembly GCF_017590135.1). NCBI lineage: Eukaryota > Metazoa > Chordata > Aves > Passeriformes > Passeridae > Pyrgilauda > Pyrgilauda ruficollis. The sequence continues at coordinate 8,786,117 of NW_024524489.1, read as the reverse complement.
CTGGCCAACAGCCAGGCTCACAGAATTGGATTTCATCTTACCCTCTTTCACCTCCTCCTTCAGCCACTTCAGAGGCTTTTCTTCAGCTCTCCTTCCTCGTATTTCACTTCCAAGGGCACAAGACTACAATAGCCCTGTTTTTTCTCCACACCCAGCCTCAGAAAATGAATAATTCCCGACCCATCCAACCAGGCACTTTGCCTTCAACACAAGGCAGGAAGGTGCAGACCTCTCTGCACTGACAGCTACACACAGCTCCCCTAGGAGTGATGCTTTGCCCCATTTTTCTGCCCTCAAGATACCATCCTGAGTCATGAGACACTTTTCCCCCCATCTCTTTTTCCTCTTACAAAAGCTGTGGCTGAGGGTGACCATGAAGGCATCAAATCCTCCTGCTGCCAGCCATCAAGTGCTTCAAGCCACAAAAGCCTGGCAGCAGTGAGGTCCACAAGACAATTACTCTCATCTCCCTGCAAATAATTTCCCATCATCCACCTTAATTTCTTCCAATCCAGAATCTGTCCCAATGAGACACTCAAAACTCAGCAGCACACCCAAGGTAGGAGCACGTTCCTGAACTACCAACTGGTGTTACAACTTCATCAGTGCTACCAAGACCTCATTTTCCCTTTCAATTTCTGCTTTTCCTCCGTCCAGACTGACAATTCTCCAATGATTTTAGCTGAATTTAGCTCATTTTTAGTTAATTTGGCTAAGATTTTGCTAAAGTTAGCTAAGTAGCTAATTTTACAGAGCATCTGCCATTAAATCTTCCCGTGCCTCAAAGTCCCTCTCTATAAAAAGAGACTCATTATCACTGATTTGTCTCTAAATGACGGAGACTTTAAATCACTGCCACACAACATCTGGTTTGTGGCCCATGGGGAGCTGCCAGGCTCTGTTCAGCTGGATAACAACCCACAGGTGGAGATGCCACTGACTCAGCTCCAAACCTCCTTCTACATCCCCAAAGCTCAGGGACAGAGTACAGCCAGCTCAAAGACCTAGAAACTGCTGAAAGCAGTAGAAGGCTTAAGCCTTGGGGGCTTTCAGCCTTTCACCAGCAGGAAAGCGCTTTAAAACTCAAAAAAAAAGGAAACCCAGCTAAGGCAGAAAGCAAATGAAGGGGTTGCAACCTTAAGAGCTGCAGAGACATTCAAACAATAGTATCTCAAACCTTCCCTGCAGCTGTAGCCAGCAAGACTATAAATTGGCCTCTGATTTAGCTCCATTTGGTGCCCTCTATCCAGCCCTGTGGCACAGCCCACGTGGCAGATACCAGCTTCTGTCCTTATCTCCACCATCCACTAGCTGCTGTCAGCAAGTGTGGGGGCAAGGTGGGGTGCCAGCCCAGCTCTGTGTGCACAGGAACCCCCTTTTCCTCCCCCAGCAGGTCCTCTTCCAGCACCTCCAGACATTGCTAGGACCATGCTGCTGTGCCGAGAGGCCTTGGCCAAGTTAGATATTTCATCTCATAGCCCATCCATTGTTGAGTATGCTATTTTCTTCCCAATTTTTCCTTCTGTTTCCCCCTCCTTTTTTTTTTTTTTTCTCTTCTCCCCCTTGGTTCATTACATCCATCATTTATATCCACAGCACCAGCCAGCTGATTTACTGCCTCGATCAATGCAGCTCCAGCATGAAAAAGAGACACAGCAAGCTCAGCATGCAACCGGGACCCAGCTGTGGGAACCTGGAAGGACAAGAGGGACAGGGAACAAAATCATCCCACAAGCAATAGCACCAGCAGCAGCACAACTTGCTGCACTTGGAGGGAGTGCAGAAAGTCTGCAAGGACAGGGCAGTGCCAGGGCACATCCTGCCAGACACTCTTGGAAGACAGGAGGTTTGAGGCTGAACGCTCTATGAGCGGAGGAGACTCGGGCAAGAATTTTTTTTTTTTTTGCCCCTAACCAGGCAGCAGAGAAACCTACTCCATCAGGATCGACTTGGAGCACTTCTGCTAAGCACCTCGTTTGCTCTCCCTCTCCTAATGAACAGCGTGACAAGCTCAGAAATCAATGGAGGCTGGGTGAAGCCTGAGCGCAGCTCTGCCGGCGCCCAGCCAGGCGTCCCCGGCACCTGCTCTGCCTAACTCAAACCGACGGCAGCGATTGCCCGACAGCCCCGCTAATGGCCACCCTGTCAGGGCTCCTCACACACACCTCGGCAGGGCAGGCCATGCAAACAAGGCATTTGTGCGGCTGCCAGCCTCCTCCCCGGCAACACCCGTGCAGAAAAGGGGGGCTGCTGCAGTGCCGCCGGGAGCCGGCCTCGGGGAAGTCGCCAGCATTCCCCTGCAGCTGAGGATGCTCGGCTCCGTACTTCTCTCCCAAACAAGCACGGAAGTTTCTAGGCCCCTGGCCCCATGAGGAAAATCCAAATCTTTATGGCTGGATGGACACTGCACATTTTGGGCCAAATAGGAAGTGTGAGGACCCCTCCAAGACAAGGCACCTGCTTGTGATACCTGCGGTTGAGCAGGAGGGCACACAAGGAAGCGCCAGCACAGCCCTGGGGGACAGAGAGGGGTTCAGAGCAGCCCAACAAGCAGAACAGGGTGCCAAGAATCTGCTTTTGGCTCTTCTCCCTCAAATACCTGGCATACTGAAGATTGTCTGAGGCAGCTGAGGCTGCACACAACTTTGTTGGAGACTTAGCTGCATCCCAGTGCCAGACAAGGGAACACGGGAGCTGTGGCAGTGGCTCAGGCATGACGGGGTACAAACACTCCCCAAACCCAACACCAAGTGGGAGCAGCTCCCCACCCAGAAGAGGTTAGGAAGCAACAGGGCTCTCTCACGAAAAAACAACCCCTAGCTTCAGTTCCAAAACCTCCCCACACCACAATCATAGCACTGCCATTCCTTGCTCAGCTGCACCACCAAGTACGTACCAGTGTATACACACAAGTATGTATTACTCAGTTTGCTGCTTCTCCCATCTGCGCCTGAGAAGAGGATGAGGAGAAGAAGCATGCGAAGCACTGCTGCATCAAGCACGGGCTGCCCTGAGCCCCCCAGCTCCTTCCCCTCACAGTTCCCGTGCCCTGTTCTCTTAACCTCTCTGCAAGGGGCTCATTTCCCATCTTGTTTCATGGCTCCAAACTGTTCCGCTGAGCTTTTTGTTTGCCTAAAAAAATGTCGTTAAGAGACAGGGAAAAAAAATAGCGGACAAACAGGAGGGATTTAACTCTGCCTTTGCATCTCCTGGCTGGAGGGGCTTCACACACTGCTCACTGTGGCACTGGTGATTTAATCATCAATGCGATGCTACTGCAAACAGCAGCAGACAGCAGAGCTGGCGGGAGTAATGCTCCCTCCAACAGAGTGAATATTAAGGGCATTTAACAGCCCTTGTAATCACACTGTGGCTCCTTGCAAGAACACAGCCAGGCAGCACGAGGGAAGGCACTGAACCATGCTGCTGGGTTATCAAACTTCCCCGTGCTCCTTACGGGACTGAAATCAGCCCTGCTCACAGAAAAGCAAGTGCTGGCTTCCCCAGATGTTCTCTCCAAACCAAATCCCACGTGGCAAAAGCCCTTAAGCACACACTGGGATGAACTGGGGGGCTTGAGAGCCTCCCTCAGTGAAAGCCAGCCTCTTGTGGAATTTGGGTCCTTGAAACACGGAGCAAACATTAAGAGCTTGAGCAAATTAATCTCCTCTACCTGTCTGATGCACTGGGAAAGGATTACTGGGTGAGGAGAAGAAATCCTGCACATGGCATGAGTTTAGCTGTGCCTCAGGACTTGAGATATATCATACTTTTTAGGTCAAGCATTAGTTTGTTCTCAAAGAAGAAATGTCCCCAGCTTTTACACTTTGAAAGTTTTTACTCTTTCATTGGATTAATACAATTCTGAAAAGTTCCCTGTGATTTTGAGGCAAAAATAGCCAGTTATCAGTGGCATCCTACTGCAATGAAACAACTGTGAAACACAGCCACTCCTGGCCTACAGACTTGAAACACAGCTTCTGGAAACAAGGAAAAAAAGTGCAAATTTATCTGCTTTATCTCTCAGATACAGTAATGGCTGCTGGTTCTGCCTGAAGATGGGGAGAACATCCTGAAAGCCAAGCCTGCATTCAGACAGAAATGCTGGGTTGCCCAAAGACACACACACACACAGCTGGTGCCAATGCACAAACCAAGATCAATACAAGGAGATCAGCATCAAAAAATAGCTGATCCCAGTTGATATTTACATATAGAAACTCAGGACTGTTTGGCTCTTTTGGCTGGACTAATATCTGCATTGCCAGGAGCTCCCTCTTCCAGGGTATCTCAGTGCAGCCTGTGCACCAGAGGGAAGGGAATTAGCTACCTGGCCTTTCATTCACACCTTTAATTATTCAGCTTCTATTGATATAAAATTAATTGAAGCAGAATAAGCTCTTCTCCTAAATACAGGTGCCCACACAGAGGAATCACTGAGATTAAAAGGTGCAAATTACTTTATTTAATGAGTTAATTTCCAGCTATCACATGGGCAAATCCCCGTGCTGGGCCTGTACCTGCTGCTGCACCAGCTCTGCCCCAGTGCTACGGCTGCCGGCCCAGCACGATGCTCTGGGAAAACAGAAGATGTGCAAAGGTTTGGTTACACAGCACAGATGTGCCTCACTTCTGTCAATGAAGCTTCTCTTTCATTCACAGAGCCAGGATTTGGCCACGATGATGGCAGCAGGAGCTGTGGTCCCAAGGATGCAGAAAGGCACCAAGAGCAAGGAAATGCCACTTTCCAGAACAGCCCTTGTGCCTGCTGGGGAAGGCTGATCACCCTGCACCTCCCATCACCTGGTGCCCTAAAGCACCAACATGATTTCCTGCTGTTTCTTCCATGTGAGCAGAGCTTCTGCCTGCAAAGGCCAAATTGAAAATGCCTCTCCTTTGCTGACATTGCCTTCAGGAGGGAAGGTGTCCTCACCTTGCTGAATCCCACGGTGCCTCAGGTGAAGAACAACATCTGAATTACTTTCCCCAGCATTCAGATGCCTGCTGGAGCTCACTCTCACCTCTCAAGGCAGATTGTGTTTATATTTTATGTCTGATTTTTGTTTCCTGAGTGTGCAGGTGCATCCAGGAGGTCCCTGCTGAAGAGACACATCCCAGCCCAGGTGCAGTAACAAAGGCCATGTCACCAGGCAACATAACACTTTTCTCATCATTCGATTCCCTTTCTCACCACTTGCAAATCTAATTTCAATTTTCAGATATTTCACTTTCTCACTGTTTCTAATGCTCCTGACCAAACCCTTCACACATCACCTCTGCAAGGGGTCTCCACCTCAAAATCATCTCCTCTCATGCCAGGGCCAGCAGACATGCTGGGCTGAGGGCACATCCCCAAGGGCTGCACAGGGGTTGGCTCTTTTTTCTCTGAAGAGACTTAAAGCAGAGATCTTCCTGTAGGATGGGAGGGCAGGACAGGAGGTTCTTCTTCACAAAGTGTTTTGCTGTACCACCAAGAGCAAACCATATGCAGCCTACACATCGTACACGGTTTAACTCCGAGCACTATGTGTATATTCTTCCATTTGGATCCCAGTGGCAGCAGCAGATGGCTGGGTAATGCATGTTTGAGTCTGCCTCTCTCCAAATTACACTGTATTATGGCATCAGGAAAATGCAATGGGCATTATGAATGCCATGATTCCTCCCTGCTCCTCTCCATCCAGCTCCATTCCTGTGGAAGGCAGGATCATGCTACACAAGTCTCCTTCCCAGCCTGGCTCCCACACACCAGCTCCACGTGTCTTCCCACTGTTCACCTCACTGGAAAAACCATGTGCCTACCACTGCGGCATTCACATTCTCTGAAAAAATTCCTTCACCCAGGATTTTTCTCCTGGGAAGCTGAGAGGCCTCAGAAAAAGGAAAACAATTCTTATCTCATTTGCTTCTCCTGTGCTGTGCTCATGCAGAATGTGTTTGGAGATTGTTTACCCACAGGTGATTGTTTCACTGGATTCTGCTGTGAGTTGTTTTGACTCATTGGCCAATTGAGGCCAAGCTGTGCCGAGACTCTGGAAAAAGTAATGAGTTTTTATTATTATCTTTCTAGCATTCAGTAAGTATCTCTTCTGCATTCTTTAGTATAGTATAGTATTCTTTAATGTAATATAGTATTATAAAGTAATAAATTAGCCTTCTGAGAACACGGAGTCAGATGCATCATTCCTGCCTCTGTCGGGGCTTCCCTGCAAATACAATATAATACCCCAAGCAGACCCTGAGTTTCACATTTCATCTAGGCGAGGTCAAAGTGCAAAGGGCTGCATCCCAAACATCCCCAAAGGCAGATCCCAAAGGATATCAGAGGATATTATTCCATCCTGAATGATCCTGAATCAACCCACTGGGTAAAGCAGATTGTCTAAACCCAGATGAAAAAACTTCATTTAAATAAAAATATATTCTTTTTAAATCACCATTTTGTAAGAAGAACTAAGCCAGCTGTTCAAAGTGAGTCTGCTCACACCTGTAACTCCTCCCTCTCATCTTTTCTCCATCTCACCTAACAACAAGCAACTAAAACTTCAGTGCACAAGCAAGAAAAGATGTGCAGGAACTCCATCCAGCCGGGGGGGCTGCAGCCAAGGCCCGCACCACTGAACATATTCATGTCTTTATTTGCGAGCCGTGTGTCTCCATAATGGGTTATGAGGTGTGGCTGTAACTGGCGGATGCCGACGGTGGTCCTTGAGGAGGAAATGGTGTGTGTCTAAATGCAGGCAAAGCTATTTGGAAAGCCAGGACAAAGCAGCCTTTCTCTCCTGGTATGGGCCAAATCACATCCTTTGGACTTACTCCTTCAGTGGCTTCAAAAGAAAAAGAATCATCCGTCTCAATTTTCCTGGCTCTGTGAATAATGTTTGGAGAATAGAGGGTGATTTCATAGCTCATTTGTTTTTGCACCGCATGAACCCTGCTCTCCTCGTATCACTTTCCAATCAGGTTTATTGCTGATGTTTCCACAAGAAAACCAAAGAGGGAAAGGCTAAGACCCTCAGTCTCACTTGAGATTGAGGGGAAAAAACAAAAGTTAAAAAAAAACACGAAAAAAAAAAAAAGGAGAATCTCTCTTTCCCTTGTCTTTCAGCCTGATCTGAAAATGAACCTGTTTTGCTTCTGAATCAATTCTCTCCTGGCACTGCACTTCCCGCAGTACTTTCCAAGATGAGATGCAATCATTAGCTCACTTGCTCCTCCAAATAATATCACAAAGCTGGAGCCCGAGCTGCTGTGCAGTAAATCATCACTGATTTCTACCCATGTGAGGCAAGGCAGGGTTTGGCCGGGGACACAAGCCCTGCCACACCCTCCCAGTGCCACCACCCACCTGCACACCTGCTGTCTGGGGACAGTACAGCATCCAGCATGTCACCTTGCCCCCCACCCCGTGGAGAAGTGACACTGGCACATTGTCCCTTATTCAAACACCTCAAATGACCCACAAAGGACCACCACACCTCTCACTCCCTCGGGCTGCAGGAAGGGTTAACCAAGGGGCTTAAGGGGGTTTCCAAACAGCAGGACTGAGGCAAACTATTAGTACAACTAACGCTACCTCCATGAACAAAGGGGTGAACTCCTGCTGAACCTCTCAACACTGATCATTTTCACCAAAGGCACATGCTAAGGAGAAAAAATCCTCCTCCTGCTCCTCCCAGCAACTCTGCGCCACTGGCACCCCGAGCCCCAGCCACTCACAGGACACCCAATGCCCATCCCACAGCAGGAGGCCTTTCAGGTACCCTACAGATTGATCCAGCCTGACCTAGAGCTGCCCTCCCCACCCCAGCAGCAGCTATATGGGAAACCCTACACCTAGGCAGCCTCACTTCCCCAGCTCCTCTGGAAATACATGCAAAGAGTGGAGTAATACTGACTTAGATGAGCAGAAGATGGGGCGCAAGATCTCCTTGGCTTACTCTTCCTGTAACACTGATTCCTGCTGAGATTCTGGAACCAAAAAGGGTAGAGGGTGGGAAATCAATTTAATTGCAGCTTAGTAAGCAACTGCACTAAGCATCGCTGGCAAAATCTGAACATTTTGCTGCGAGAGAAAGGGGGAGAAATGGCTTTTTCATTGCACGGGAAAGTGGATTGAGAGCAAACTCCCCCCCATCATCTGCTCCTCACCCCTTCCTTCTTTAAACAGGAGGAAGCCAGCAAGAAACACAGAGCTAATGCCAGCAATCTCCCGCTCCTGCTACTCCAATTAATAGTCAATCCGCTGCACCCTTTGTCGTTAGGCTGCACGTAATTACTCCTTCACGCAAACGTCTTCCTTAAACAGATCCTACTTCTGCTTTCTCCGCAGATACATTCCCCTTAATTGGTTTTATTGCACCAAATGCTGGCCTGCCCTCACAGATGAGACTCTCCCAGGCAGAGTACACTGCTTTTGCATTTCCACAACTTCTTCCAAGCTTGCTTTTCCCATTGGCAAAGAGATTACAGCACAGAGAAACACAGCCAGAGGTACCGAAGTGGCATCCCCGTGAGCTGTGCATACAGAACACACACATCCATGGACCCAAGAAAAACACTGGGCACACAAAACCCCAATATTCAGCTTCCCAGGGATTTGACAGCTTGGGACAGTAACACTGCACCTGAATTCATGAGGGATCACAAGACAGTTTTATTTGCAAGGCTGAATCTCCTGGCAGTGCCCTTCCCATGCTGGAGCTCACCCAGCTCACACCTGCAGAGCCACAGCAGCTCAGCAGAGGTGTGCCCTCCACACTCAGCCCTGGTCTCTACACATGCAACCAACCCCTCAGCTTCAGGAGGCACAAAAAAATCTCTACTCACAGTACCATAAAATGCTCCCTGGACCTGCCTTCCCCAGGCACAGCATTCCCATTAATAGCTCTCAACCTGCAGCCATCCCATGTGCAGAGTCCCCTCCTGTGGGGAGGCACAGGTCACATTGCAGAGCCAGAGACAAGAGATGTCTCAGCAGAGCAAGCAGTAAACCCAGCCAAGACAGGCCCTGGGCCATGAGCCCATCAAAATAAATCAAGATGATGCTTTCTTATCAAGGAAAGGAAGAGCGAGGAGAAAACAGTGAGTTTTTGAGTAAACAATCCAACTCTGTGCATATCTGAGGTGGTGAAAGGATAAACAGGACAAAACATCTTCCCTGATAGTCAACATCTTTCTCAAGCACAGAGACACTTCAACATACGTGCTGTGTCTCTGAAGCCTTGGCATCCAGACACAGAGCTGATTTTGGAGACTTCCCCACTCAAAAGTGAGACTTTTGTCAAGTCTACCCCTAAAGGTCACCAAGGGTTCCAGGCTGTGAGCCAGAGCTGAGTCCTCCTAAAAACCCAGCAGCAAGGGCTTGAGCCCTTCCCTGTTACCTAGGAAAGGATGATGCCACACCATGTCACACCAGCTGAAGAGGGATGCTGCAGCCTGCAGCAATTCCACGTGCAGGGTGCTCTACAGGGACCTTGACAGGAGAAGCAATTTACAAGAGAAACCATGACACTCCTGAGCCCAACCCACCCTCAGAGCATCACCACCTCCAACACCCCTTCAGAGTGAAGCAGCAGGACTCCTCCAACTCTTTTTATCCTTTCAGAGTACAATAAAAAGTATTTTTCGTCTTCTGGTGCTCAACAGTTCTTGTCAACAAAACATGTACCACCTGCACAGAAATTTATTTATACTCTTACCAGAAGAGAAGCAGAATCCTTGCCTCCTTTCCTTTCCTCCCTGATACTTCTTTTAAAAGCACCGAGCTAAGAAAGGCACCTGTACATTCCAATGCTCACTGTTCTGCAAAGCAAACAGGACTTGTTCAATCAATATTTATGCCCCCATCAGTCACAGCTGCAACACAGAGCTCCACCAGAATGTAATGGAAGCAAAATTCATTCATTGCAATTACCAGTGAAAAATTAGGAGGGTTTTCATTGACTGGTTATTGTTCCACAGGTATCCCAGGGAGCGCTGTAATGCGCAGCAGGCAGGTTAATTAATCGAGGTGCACCAGGCAGGCTGCTCACCATTTGTCCACAGCTGGTTTAGCCACCCAGGTGACTTCCTCACCTCACCCCTGCTCCACCAGACCTGTCCTGCGTGATCCCACAGATGAGGGCTGCCTGGGCATGGCTTTCTGTTTTATCCAGCACCAAACACACAAGCAGGAGAAAGAGGAATGGATTCCATCACAGTTCCTTCACAAGCAAAGCTCTGCACACCCTAGAAAGACTGGTTTTGCTCCTAGAGATTTCAGAGTGGGATTTCACCAACAAAGCATGAAGTAAGTTTCCCCTTCTCTCACATCCTGGACCTATCCATATCCCCAAGCCCCAGTCAATACAAGCTTCCTGGGTATTAAACACTCTACCTCTTTTTTTTTTTTTTTTTTTTTTTTGTTCCAAACAGCCTTGCCACTTCAATCCCTTAATTGTCAAGATCTGAATTTTTGCAGGATACACAGTTATTTTAATCTGTTAAGTGGCTCGGCTGCTATAAAACTGACAGGAATTTAATATCTGGAGACTGTCAGCTGAGCTCCAGGTGCTGAGGCTTTCTAGGTGGCGATGATGCAGAAGGAAGCACAGGCTGGTGCAAGGCACATAAGCACAAAGCTGGCAAGGGTCCCTCTGCACTGAGGTCTGACCCTGCAGGGTGCTGAGCAGTGGAGGAGGCACTGAGGCTGCTGAGCTTCTCCACATCTCCCAGGAGGCAGTCCCCAGCTGCATTTGAGCACACTCAGAAAGGAGATGTTGCATTGCAAACACTAGTACAAGTCAAGTAGAACAGGTCATTTTTTTTAATAAAGGAAACTTTTCCTCTGTAGCTTTTCTCCTGCCCGTCACAGACCTGCTTTCCCTCCAGAGGCTGTCAGCTGTGCTTCAGCCATTCATCAGAGGGAGCAAGCTAGCATGCAGGAAGGAATGAAGGGAAATAAAATCCCAAACCAAACAAAACCTATCTTCCTGCCCCTCCTGCACACACTGCTGGCCCTGAGCGTGGGAGCCCAGATCCCCAAAAACCCCTCCCTGCTGCAGGGCTCTGCCGCACAGCCACTGTGGTCTGATACAGGTGCAGGAAATGAGATGACCAAGGGCTTATCACCCACCTACTCATCTCCTGCTCCCTCACAAGCATCCCCAGCCACAGCCTGGCACAGGACACAGGAGCCAGCACACCAGCAAAGCTTTGCTGCAGAGCCAGCTACAAGTACTCCTCACAATTAATTTGGGATTTTGCTTGTAATTAATCCCGCGTATCAGTTCCCCTCATTATTCCTTAATGTAATTAAGTTATTAGTTTATATGTCCCCCCCCAAAAGCAGAGCAGGACGGATCAGAGGGAGGCAGGGGAGATGCCAGGCAGCAGCATGGGGCCATGAGCTTGGGATTACTGGAGCACATGCCAAGCCCCACCACTGCCTCCCTGGGTGACCTCAGGTGGGTCACTGGCAGTCTGATTTTCCAAGAGAATAAAATTATTCCAATTCCTCTGGAGTCCACCAGAGACAGAAGGATACAAAGTTCAATCAGCCTCTCCGGGTCCTGATTTATCCAGCTGGAAAACTGCCGGGACAAGGAGACAGGCTGGAACTAATTAAAGCTTGCAAAGTGTTTGGAAAACCTCCGCCAAAAGGCAGGGAGGGAAAGAAGGAGGCTCAAAAGTCCCAGCTGATCCATGACCCTGGGGAGCCCTGTGCCCTCACAGCCCCATCCATCAGGCTGGGGTCCCTGCAGGCTGAGCCCACGGCTGCTGAGCAGGCACCCGGCCGGGCAAAGCTCCCTGGCAGGGGCAGGCACCCAGCCACGGCTCCTCTGCCCAGCCAAGTCACAGGACTGCACAAAGGGCAGCAAAAGGGCGAGTGTTACTCACGGCACTAACAATATGTCCCCCCCCAAAAGCAGAGCAGGACGGATCAGAGGGAGGCAGGGGAGATGCCAGGCAGCAGCATGGGGCCATGAGCTTGGGATTACTGGAGCACATGCCAAGCCCCACCACTGCCTCCCTGGGTGACCTCAGGTGGGTCACTGGCAGTCTGATTTTCCAAGAGAATAAAATTATTCCAATTCCTCTGGAGTCCACCAGAGACAGAAGGATACAAAGTTCAATCAGCCTCTCCGGGTCCTGGTTTATCCAGCTGGAAAACTGCCGGGACAAGGAGACAGGCTGGAACTAATTAAAGCTTGCAAAGTGTTTGGAAAACCTCCGCCAAAAGGCAGGGAGGGAAAGAAGGAGGCTCAAAAGTCCCAGCTGATCCATGACCCTGGGGAGCCCTGTGCCCTCACAGCCCCATCCATCAGGCTGGGGTCCCTGCAGGCTGAGCCCACGGCTGCTGAGCAGGCACCCGGCTGGGTAAAGCTCCCTGGCAGGGGCAGGCACCCAGCCACGGCTCCTCTGCCCAGCCAAGTCACAGGACTGCACAAAGGGCAGCGAAAGGGCGAGTGTTACTCACGGGCTTGATCTGCCCCTTGGAAAAGAGAGAAAAAACCACCCCCAAACTCCAAGTAACAGCAGTAAAAACAGCAGCGGAGGGACTGGCGAAGCTGTCCCAGGAACAACTTCATGGTCCTAAACACGGCCAGTTTCGTTTTTCCATACCCTACCAGCCCTGCAAGGTTGCTACACCTCATGGCCAGGAGGGAGTCCCACACCCTAAAATCCAGCCTCAACCTGCTGCTCCTGCCCTGGCATGTACCACCAGCAGCTGCAGGCAGCAGGGAGGAGGAGGAGGGAAAGGAGGTGCCAGGGATTGAGGGAAGCAAGGGCTAGCAAGAAGGGGGGGCCCTCTGCCTGCCTACCTGCCACTGGGCAGAAGCAAGACATCCATACAGATGGACTGCAGGGGAATACAGGGGAAAAAATGACAGAGGAAGGTGAAGCCAAGTTAATTACAACAGATGGCTGCACCCACCTCGTTGGGCATGAGCAGCTCAGGAAAGCTGAGCTATGGCTGCAGGACCTTCCCTGAATACCTGCCTTCACCAGGTCCTTAAGATGCCAAGCCAGCAGCATGTTTTGGGCAAAGGAAGGACTCAAACACTGCATCACATCCCTCACACCAAGGTCCTGTGTCACAGTCATATTTTCTGGAAAAATCCCTTTGCCCAGAATTCTTCTCCTGGGAAGCCTCAGAGAAAAAGGAAAACAATATTATCTCATTTGCTTCTCCTGTATTTTGCTGCTTTGGAATGTGGCTGGAGATTGTTTATCCAACAGGTGGTTGTTTCATTGATTTCATGTGAATTGTTTTGACTTAATGGCCAATCAGGGTCAAGCTGTGTTGAGGCTCTGGAAAGAGTCACGAGTTTTCATTAGTATCTTTTAGCTTTCTGTCTGTATCCTTTCTGTATTCTTTAGTATAGTTTAGTATAGTATTCTTTAATATAATATCATAAAATAATAAATTAGCCTTCTAAGAACATGGAGTCAGACTTATCATTCCTTCATTCGTCTGGGAATCCCGCAAACACAATAGTCCCACCCCAGCACAGGATCCTCTGGCTACAAGAAAAACATCACAAGCCTTCCTTTGGGAAGCTGGACCTGGACCTGGCTCAGGATTCGGGGTAAAGCAGGGGGCAGGGTGCAGACCAAAATAACAGTGATTGATGGGCTTCTGTGGAGCCAAGGGCAGCAGCTCCGTGAGCTCTCAGCAAGCCACCAAAGTGCCACAGCCAGCCAGGGAGCTCGGGCACCGTGGCCATCCAGCATCGATGTGTGTCAGGAGCCCTGGTGGGGACAGGCACAGGCAGCAATACCAGCTGGAGCCTAACTGGAAAGGTCTAAAGGTTAAACCCGCACAAGGCATGATATACGGTGTGCCCATGTCCACAGAAACACAGCTCAACTGGGACAGGAGGGGGGAGGGAACAGCTTGGAAATGCTGCCAGGAAAGTTTATGTGGATTTGCTCCATTTCCCCTCTGTAGCGGTCTTACAATGTTTGAGCTGCTGTTAGCAATCCATCACCTCCTCTGGTTTCCCAAGGAATTTGGGAGGACATCCCTTAAGTGCTCAAGTTTTCATCAGTAGCAGCCAGTCCCACTGGCCAGGGCAGCAGAACACAGCACCAGGCTCCTCTCTGGACCACAGCATTCCTGTGTACCCCAGTCCGGTACCCCAGTCAGCTCTGCAGCCACTCAGAAGTGTCAACTGAAGGGGACACCACATCCCCATGCTCATAAGCAGCTTATAAGTCATACTGCTCCAAACCAGTTTCCAAAGCCAAAAAATGCAATGCATTAAAAAAATAAAAAACAAAAACAATCTGCACTTTATGGATCTCAAGGGGATACAACTGTTTGGATGGAAAATTCAGAAGAAATGAAGGAGAGGCAATTTAAGCAGTCAAATTGCTGGAGTTATGGCAACTTGGCAGTGGCAGCTTCAAAACGTGGGGACAGATCCTGTGTGGCAGAAGTTCCCTTCACCTGCTGCAGGAGCCAAGAGCAGCCTGTAACAGCATCAGCAACCTACACCCCGAGGTGGGAGAGCCTTGAATGGGAGCAGAAAGTCAAAATGGGCTGCAAAATGGCAGTGGTTCAGTGGCAGCTGGTGCTAAGTGAGAAGCAAGGTTCATTTCAAGGAGATTATAGTAGCCCCTGTCAAACAGGGGCGGTTTTTTTGCAATCTTTACGAATACAGTTCCGACACCAAAGCACAGTTCTGGTTAAGAAAGCCCTTGTCTCCTAACTCTGCTTTCAGTGACTTATTTATTGCCTTCCCCAGCTTAAATAAATAAATAAACATATAGATAATTATGTCTTTTTGGGGCCTGAAGTCACATAGATTCATTCCCTTCTTCTAGGATTGAAAGATTTACAAAAGCCTGAAGAAACCTCCTCAATCATTTTTATTTAAAAAAAACATGGAAAACCAATAATTCCTCAGGATGAAAAAATCAAAGTAAGCTTTATGAGTTCTGACTTTTCTTTTTCCAATCAGGTTGTTAATTCAGTTGCTGAGGTGACAGACATATATGAGACTCTCCAAAGATTAGGCAAACACCTAAAGCTGTCACATATTGCGGGCCAAACACTGCTGGGCGTCACTGGTGCAAAAAAAAAAAGGGGGTGAGGGCTCACACCCTTCCACTGCCACAATAACCCCAATCTTGGCGTATTTTCAGGAGCTGGGCTCTAACCCGGATTAATTAATTGAAGATTTACAACAGTACAACTAAGCAGTATCTAATCCATGTCCTTTGGAAAGTTAACCCCCAGCTAAGCCCCAGTTGCTCTCAGCCGAGGAGGAGAGGACACGGGACCCGGAGAGGAGCCGGGACCTCGTTCAGCCGAAGCTGTTCGCAGCTTCCCTGCTTTTCGTCTGGGCAGTGAAACTCCTTTGATTCACTCCCTTGTGGAGCGAGATGCTCCTCGCATCTCTGCCGTGCTGTCACTGTCACTCCGGGGACTCAAACACGACACGGAAAGCCGCGATTGCACGGGCACCCTCGTCCCAGGCGGGCCGGGGCTCCCAGGGCAGCCGCCCTGCCCGATCCTGCCCTTCCACCACAGCCAGCCGCCAAAGCCCCGCGCTTTAACCCGGCTCTCCCGGCCCGCGTACGCCAAACACGGACCATCCAAGTCTGCTCCCCGCTGGTCCCGTCAGCCCGGGCAGGACCGAGCCCTTCTCCTTTAGGGCAGAGCTCGGGAGCACGGCGTGACCCACGGGGGAAAGGAGCCGCCGGTCCCCCACCCGTGACACGAAACACGCGTTTCGTTTCCTTGGGGCGCACCGCTCCACCGCTCCCCGGAGCCCGGGATGCTCCAAGTTGGCGGCGGGACAAAGGGCCGGTACCGCCGGGGCACCCCCGATGGCCGCAGCCCCCGGTGAAGCGGGGCGAGGGGGGGCGGCTGGGGCTGCCGCTGTCCGAGAAAGGGGAGAGGGAAAACCAAGCCCGGGGATACGGAAAGGGCCCCAGTGACCCCCCCCCGCCCCTTGCAAAGGCACAGGTTCGGTACCAAACTTGAAGGGGAACGCGATGGGGTGGGGGTCCCGAAAACCGCCGGGAACTTCTTCCCCGGGCGGCGGCGGCATCGCGCCCAAGTCCCGCCGGAGCAGCCGCGGCCCCGCCGCCCCTTCCTTACCTCCGGCGTGTGTCCCTCGGGCTCCGCCGCCTCCAACTTCCTCCGCGCCCCGAAGAAGAAGAGGAGGAGGGCGGCGAGCCAGAGCACCCCCAGCAGAGACAGCGCCAGCCGCCGCGTCGGCCGCCTCATCCTCGGGAGGAGGGAAAAGTCCGGCGGGGGCACCGGGAGGCGCTGGGGGGGAGCCGCGGGCGGCTCGGGGGGCAGCGGGAGCGGGGCTGGCGGGGAGGACGGTCTCGCCCGCTCGCCTCGGAGCCGGCGATGCGAGTCCCGGGCTGTGCATGCTCTGCAGGGGAGGGGAGGGGAGGAGGAACGGGAGGAGGAGGCGCCGGGAGGAGGGGGGCTGGAGCCGGAGCCGCTCGCCGGGGAAAGGTGCAGCGCGCCGGCAGCCGGGCTGGACACCGGGGAGCTGCTGCTCTGCTCGCTCCCGGCCGGCGGGCAGGCAGCCCCGGGGACGGGGCAGCGAGGGGTGTCTGCGTGTAACCGGGGACGCCCATCCCTCTGCCCTGCCTCCGTGAGTGAGTCCGGGCCGCTTGCACGCGAAGGGATGCGCGGGGCTGGGCAGCGCCGCTGCGAGTTTGGACCGGGTCGGTCCCGGTCCCGGTCCCGGTCCCCGCCCGACTCCGGGGCGAGAGGAGGCCACCGTTCAACAACACACAGAGGAGGCTCAGACATGATGGGAAGATTAATTTAACCAATTGAAACAGCAGGGGGAATTCAGGTAGGTGGAATTTAATTACTGGATTTGGAAGAGAAGATGTGTGTCTCCAGAGCTGTCAAGAACACTTAAAAAATAAAATCATAATCATCAGCTGTTGGTATTCCGGCAAGCAGCTTAGTGCCGGGCCAGGGTCCTGCAAGGACGGCCCTCAGCCATCATCCCTGTCCCATGGGGTGTTCCTTGCTGGCTCCAAACACAGCCCCAGCACAGCAGGCTTGGCCACACAGGGCAGCCAAAGTGGGAATTACAGGCGTTGCTGAGGGGAAAAAAAACACCTAACACAACTACAGAGTAGGACTCCAGAAAAGAGCTGTCTCACCCAGCTATCCCTGCTCACCTGCCTGAAGCTGCTCTTCCGATCTTGCCACTGACAAGTAGTACATGAGCTGAGCAAACCTTTGCAGAAGACATTAGAGAATAAATTAAGTATTGGAGCAGATGTGAGTCATTCATGTTAGTACAAAAACTATAGAACAAACCCCATAAAAACAGGAATCCATGCATAAAGTAACATATGGAATGAAATAGAGATAAGATGTCAAATGCTGGGAAGTCCAATGCACATGTTGTAAACAACCTCTCCTATGCATTTCCCACACACTTCTCCTGGCTTTATTATTTCCTGCAGTTGTTTTCTGTCACTTGCTAATTTATCATTTGCGATCTTCATCCTCTGTCCTCCTCTGATTTATTTCCAGGGCTCAATAAGCCTTTCTCCCTAACATAATCCATGCCTCTCAGGCCCAACATTCACAGAAAGATGCCCAGATAAAAATTTCATTAGCATCCACAAAAAGGGACATTTCTCTTTCTTTGTTTTAAAGCTGTGTGACTTTGAAACACCTTTACCAGAAGGAGGAAATCCAGGTCCAGCAGGCAGTTAGTTTGAACTCTGTTTTACAGCCAAGCAAGAGAAGAACTAACCAGGTGGGAAGAGGGCAGAAAGCTCTCATGCCCTGGTGAGCCACCAACCTGATGTCACATGGGAAGCCCACACCAACCTGAAAATGCAACCTGTTCCCATGGTGTGCATCATTTCTCATGCCAATTAACCTTCCTCAGCCCCATGTTCAGGGTAGCTGGACCATCACACTTCACCTCTGCCACCATGAGACATCTCTGCCCGACGTAGCTGGGACCTACAGGTGCTGCTCTCTCCCCAAACTGTTGCCTTATGCTTTTTCCTGACAGCCTAGGTAAAACACCTGAGCAGCTTTCAGCAGCTGAGGAACATCAGTGAGAGTTTTTACATGGCTTATAGTTATTTTCTTGCCTTCCTACTGTTGGGACAGACTGGTTGCTACCCCTCACATATCTCCTTTGGATCAGGAATGGCTTTCTGACCAAACAGATCACCTTGCCACAAGTAGAAAATAACCATGGGTGTTTTCCTGCCTGGGACAAAGTGACCTTGGCTGCTGGTAAACGGTGTTCCCCCAACACATTTTCAGAGGGTGCTGAGTTCTTCTTGCCAGACCTCCCTCTGTGCAAGGAGAGTTTTTCCAGATAAAGGCACCTGGAGGGTGTTATCATTCAAAGCTGGATTAAAAACCTTGTCTTTTTTGTAGGTCAGACTTTCAGGGGAAGCTATTACAAAATACAGAGAGGAAAGTATAGAAAATATCAAGGAAATACATTACAAATTAGATTACAGGTAAGGTAATAAATAGGACATACCTGACAAAAATGCAATCAGATAATGCTTTCTTATTACCTTGAGAAACAACTCCCTCTGCTGAGAGAAAGCTTCACTGGCAGGGCTCGGTGCCGTGATGGATAACTCGCTGTGCCTGGCAGAGAACGGGCAAAGGGCCGATGCTTCCCTGCTGGCACTGCCAGCGCTCCAGCCGGGGGGGACGCTGTGCCAGTCCCTGCTCTGTGCAGCTGTCCCGTGTGCAGGCAGGAGACCCCAGGAGCTCTAGCAATGCGTCATTCTCAAGGAAGTACATTCCTCCTGACAGTGTGTCTGTGTGCTGGGACAGATAATATGTCAAGCAGATGATGGTAACAGCTATTTAAACAAGAATAAGGCAAGAATACAAATGTGGAGGTTCAGAGTTATTTGAAGTTGTAGACTTTCAGAGATTTGTATAAAAATCCTACTGCAATTCCATTAAAACATGACAATAAAAAAAAATCTGTTGTATTATTGACCCATATCTTTCCAATTTCTCTAATTTTTTTATCTGCCAATCTCAGCTGCTTCACAAGTGAGGTCCATAACATATTACCTGTTTCCAACACAACAAAATTTACAGGCAGTACAGCCAGAGACAGAAAAACAATCTAGGAAATGGGTGGCTGGCATTTGTTGGTATCAGCATTGAAAAGCTGATGAAAATGATTGTTTAATGAAAGGAAAAATAGGACATGATTTCTGAGTGGGAGGGGGACTCTTCACAATCACAGCTTCAGACAGTGGCCCTTCAGGTCCTTTGAGGAATGGGTGGAAGGGGAAAGTAGCTTTCTTTGCTGTATCAAGGACATCTGTAAAGCACATTTCAAGGGAATCTAATCTCACTGGGTCTACAAAACCAGCTGGACACTGCTTCAGTGCAGTTTTTACTAGGAATACTCTTGGGTTTGAGTTCAGTTCACATCTGAGATTCCATTCACAGAGTGTTTCTTCTCCAAAAGGATCACAAATACTTTGCAGGTTTTTCTCAGAAAGTTGAAAGGGGCTTAAACAGATACAGTCAAGAAGTGATCAGAGGAAAGGATCAAAATCCACCCCCAGCTTGGGGATACTGAGGAGTCTCAGCTGAACATGGGAGGTTGTTGTGAGATGGAGGAGCCCCACTGAGCTCTGGATTGAAAGGGGCTTCTAGGACAGAGAGCTCCACTGCCAGGGGAGGATCTGGTTCAGGCAGCGGCTTGGGGTAGCCCAGCACTCAGTGCTGTTCCTGGCAGTGCACCATCCCCATGGAGAGGTACTGCTTGCAGAAAGACTCTGCAAAAAAATAAGAGATCAGCGTTTGAAAGGGTCAGCATGGTGATAGGTGGATATACAGGGGGCTGGATTTCATTCAGTGCTGCCTCTGTGGTGCATCCTCCAGGCTCAGGGGAAGATGCTCATTCAGAGGTTCCTCTCCCACCCCTGGCAGAGGGTGTGCTACTGTGCTCCCAAAGAGCTGTTTTGACAAGTGCTGAGCACTGGCCTGTTTCAGCAGGAGCCAGCTGTCCCTCGTCACCAGCAGCAGAGGTGCCAGCCGGGGTGCAGAAGCTCCAGGACAACAAGCCAGCACATGCCCTGGCCCAGCACCACCCCACAGCCCCAGCCTGCTCCCAGAGATGACCCAGAACCATTTGATACCCCTCTAAGGGTGGAGCTGTGCTTCAAATGTGAACAGTCATGTCAGTGACCTCCAGATTTATATTTAATATGGGAACAAAGTTCCCTTTTCCAACCTGTAGCTGTTCAAAAAGCCTCCAGGTCACTTGGTCAGTGTGGGGAGAGGAAGAGCAGAAGTCCTTTGCACAGGAGCAAGGAGGTTGTTGCCTTGCCGTGGTGGTCCCCAGCTCTGCAGCAATGACACCACCATGCTGTGGCCCTGTGGAAAGCTGCTGCAGGGGTGCAAGTGTGTGCTGAGCTGATGGTTCCTACCCACAGCTACCCTCCCACACAGCCCTCAGCGTTGTGAGGGCAGCAAAGGCTCTCTGCCACCTCAGGCAGTACCCTGCCATCTCAAAAAACAGCTTTCATGATGGCTGTTGAAGATAATGTGAACAGTATTCCACTTTTTTTTTTTTTTTTTCTTGTGGCAGGAAAGATCTGCCTTTGTTTTTGTGCTGTAACAGAAGCCAAAAAAAATCAGACCAGTGCTTATATGAAAAATGTTCTCCCCGTGTGCCCTTGGAGAACATCAAAAAATGTTAGAGAGAGCTCTGGCTTAATAGCAGGAGAAGTCTAAGTTAAAATCTTAAATAAACAAAACCAAAACTTTTTTTTGGCTGTCTCCTCTCCCTTGCTGAGGTAGCAGAACTGTAGCTTGTCCTACATCTGCAGCTTAAATGGGAGGGTCAAACACGAAGCTGTGAAGCACTCACCTTCTCCTTTTGGGTGATGGTATTGCTGTGCACCTCCTCACCTACTGCTGCACTTAGAAAGGGAAATGCAGGAGTTCCTGCAGGCTTTTTGCCACTGTCAGTGTTGCAAGCAGATCTCTTCCAGTACCTCTAAAGGATTTTTTTTCCTTTTAATTAAACCGCGAGCATTCTTCTCTAGCAAACTTTCCACGATGGCATCTCCAGTTAATTAAACGTTTAAGCTGTCAGGAAATGCTATGCATTAAAAAAAAATAAAAAATAAAGAGGAGAGCTACTTTAATAGCATTTGTTAATTGAAACTCTCATCAAGTCAGCTGCAGCAACAGAAGCTGCTTCCCGAGTTGATGGGCAAGAGCACACACCCAGACATTTGCCTGCAGTTCCTACAAGTCAGACTCCCACCTCCAGGCTAGTCTGTGGCACTGATGGATGAGGCAGCACTGAGCTCCCTCACCAATGGAACAACTGCAAAGACTTCTCTGTAGTGAAACTGGAGGAAGGCTGGGGGGAATTCTTGCTTACCTCAAGGTATTTTCCATTTCCAGCAACTGCAATCAAATGGGCACCCACTTGTACTTGTGTTTAATTCCCATGCTCCCCAGTCCTTGTCTCCGTTTGCTGGAGCACAGTTTTTTCTGGACTAGATGCACCCTTTACTCACTTACAGCATTTCCAGGTGCCCAGTCATGCCAATTCAAGCAGGTGTGAGAACAAGCAACGGGAGATTTGAAGGGAGACACATTGACTTCAGTGTCTGACTGAGGGACATTTTAGCAAAGAGCAGTTCCCTTGACCAGCCCTGCCTCTGGGATTTATTGCTACAGTAAAGCTTTCTGGATCCTGTCTGTCCTCAGATGTCTCTGGTGCTTGTTAGTCACTTCTGATGCTCCCATTTTCTGGAACAAGCCAGATAAGCGATGGCTGCTGATCCCACAGCCTGTTTTATTCAGTGTTTTGGTGGGGTAAGCTGCCTAGCTCCAGGTCACTGCACCAGCAACCAGTGGCAGGCACTGCAAATGGCCACAAAGGAGTATTTGAGACCAGAGGCAGCAGAGAGTTATATGGGCCAAGCTGCAGCACACAATCAATAAACAGAGCACAGGGCAGGTGAATCTTTACCAGCAGCAGCTGAACCTGGGCACCCCGCAGTTCTCAGCACAGCTCTGGTAAAACACATGCTCCCAGTGCTGCCGGGACTCCCAGGGGAAGCAAAGCTGCTCACCTGGCTGCCAAGGAGCTGTGTGCATTCCCACACATGCACACACCCACCCCCCACATCCATCTCTAAAAGCAGAGAACCCTGCCAGAATTCAGACCAAGCCCTTTTGTTGCTTTGAATGTGCTAAATCAGTCCCTTTTAGCCAGCTGCAGGACTGTGTCTCTCAGACACACTGAAGCCCATAATTGTGGTTTGGACAGGTGACACTCAACAGAATAAAGAACAAGTCATGTGATGGGTGAGAGAACACATTAGCTAAAATAAAGCTTTGTCCTTAAAGCACCTTTAATGCCTCTGTCCTTTTGTGTGCAGGTGTTAAGCAGACTTCAGAATTAAATCTCTATTTCTGGGATATGTAAGTGTGGCCCAGTGCCAACTGGGATCTAGGCATCTATTAACACAGCTGGCAATATGCAATATTGCACCAGGCACTTCTGGGTAAGGAGGGTTTTCACAGCTGGGTGGAAAGTTTTACCCTCATCTTCCTCCTATAAAATTTTTCACAGAAAAAAATCCTGACTTTATCTCTCTCTTCTCCTGAGGGACACAAAAACTGGAGACAGTGAGCCACACATCACCTTACTTCTTAAGATTTTAATCCCATTATTTAGGTGAGGTGTCTAGGAATAGACATTTCTTCATACACAATACAATGCTTTAAGCATAAAGACAGCGATTTCTGTTTGATCAGGCAACCTCCCTCTCAGAACAAATGTTCCAAGGGGCTGACAATTACTAACCCCATAGCTCCCTGACAAATAGTTAACAAGCAGTTACTCTGTACAAAAAGAGTGAGTAATGTCAATGTCTGTGCTTGCTCCACGTTGATCTTTTCATAGGATCCACTGTGATCTCCTACACAAAAACACACACAGTGCTAGAAATCCTGCCTAGGGATTTCTAACAAGGGAATGGTGTTCTACCCTGAACGTGCTCAGGTGGATTAACATCTCCTTTCCCATCACCAAATCATTGTTGTTGGTCAGACAGCAAAGCAGCAGCTTGATTCCCCCACTAGCAGGACAAAATTTCAAGGCTGCTGTTTAGAAAACAAAGTAATGTTTAATTGCACACATTTGTTTTGCTGTTATTGAGTAAGAACAAGTCAGAAGCCCAACAGCATTATTTTTCTTTGCCTGCATAGAACCTCATGAATGCATTCAAACCTGTTAGCGTTTGTTAGTCCCAGAGGGTCTTGTTGAACCAGAACGATCAATAGATGCAAACAGAGCAGGTAAAGAGGCAATCAAGGCCCCAGAAACTTGAAATATTTTCCATTAGGACACCTTAATAACTTCCCCTGAACAAGTATTTCAGTGGCTGGTGCTACAAGCAAGGAGACATCCCAGGTAGGAGCAGTCTGGGCGAGACATGTGAGGGACGAATCTCATCTTGATTTTACCACCTGGAGCAAAAGGTGCTCTGGACAACAAGATGTTCTCCAAATATCTTAGGCCATCCCATGCAGGGGAGGTATTTCACAGGAACTTCTGCATATGGAAGATAATTGGAGGGAACCGCTCCAACGTTCAGGGTTCTGATCTCCTCACAGTAATGAGCACACAAGCAGGGGATGCATATGCATGAGAACATAATTAGGAGTGGTAAAACCTGGAAGATTTTCAAACTCTGTGGCAATTACCAACTTAAACACACAAAAAATTAAGATAGCCTTATACCCAAAGGAAAGTTATTATTCAAAGTGCCTTGCCTCATTATAGTTAGCTGGAGCTCAAACAGCAGGCTGGTGAGCAGGGCAGAGCTGCCTTCCATTAGCAGCAGGTGCTCTCCCTGGGATGGAGGCAGGATGCTGGCATCCTTCTGCTCTTGCCCAGACATCTCAAACAGTCCCAGAATGCTTCATGGGAACAAAAATAGAAAGCACAGGGCACACATGACTGGCAGCTTGGCCTCCCCTGTTGCTCTTTGGGCCTCTCTGGTGAAGAGCATTCATGGACAGAGAGCTATCCTGTGTAAATAGATTCACTAAATAAATGTGGTAATTATACTGAATATTATTCTCAGTAGAAATAGCAGCAGGCAAATGATTTGCATAAGAATTGTGGATTATTCATGTAAATGAATGTGTTATTTGTTTATAGAAAAGATTAAGTCTTGTCTAAAGACCTAGAACTCAGCTATACATAAAAGCAAATACTTAACCAGCCTTTCATGCCTCCACTGTGCTCTGCCCACTTTTATCAAATTCATCTTTGCAGTACTACCTATGTTTTCCTCATCAGTCCATTTTGCTAAAGCTCAAGCTCAAACAGTGCAGGGGATAGTTAATCTTCTCTAGGGAGCTTGTTTGGGCTTCCACTGAAGAATCTTTAGCAGAATCCAGGCTTTTAATCTTTGTTTCAGCAAGCTGAGCCTAGTGGCAGGAGAAAAAGGAGTGGTTTCTAGGTTTTTGAAGAGCTGTACAAAAAGCCTGACTTGGAAGGATGACTCCTTTAATTACCCTCTTCCATGTGCTGAATGCAAGGAGGGGCTTGGGTCTCAGGCTGGCTGTCCCTGCACAGTCCAGAAGCAGCCAGGAGTAGCCTCAGCTTGGGAGCAATTGGGCAGGTGAGCATATCCTTGGCAGCCCCCAAGAGCTGGGCTACTGATGGAGACACTGTGTGCCCACCCCCCACCCCACAGTCTGCTCACCCATGGAGTTCTTTCACCCTGCTACCCAAGCAATGCAGAAGGGATTGATCCCACTGCAACCACCTCCTGGTAACATCAGAACAGCCCCATCCCTCACCGCAGCAATCCCCAGGCCAGGGTTATTCACCAAAGGAAAAACACTGACTTCACACAAAGAGCAGACAAACAGCCTCAGCTGATGCTGCAGGACCTTCACCCTGCCATTCAGCCCTGCAAAGCAGCCAGCTCAGCTCCTGGACTCAGCCCGGGAAGGGCACAAGCAGCCAGCACAGCCTCTGAGGAAAACAGCTTTACCAACAATCAGGAAACCTCCTCTCTGGGCTTTGCTAACTAAAGGCAGCTCTTCATATATTGCCAACCACATCCTGGGCTGCATCAAAGGAGGCAAAGCCACCAAGTCCAGGAAAGGGACTCTCTCCCTCTACTAAGGAGACTCTGCTCTTGTGTGACTCCACTTGGAGTACTGAACCAGCTCCGGGACTCCCAACATAAGACGGATCTGGACCTGTCAGAGTGAGTCCAGAGGAGTCCATGAAGATGCTCAGAGAGCTGGAGCACCTCTCCTACAAAGACAGGCTGAGAGAGCTGGGGTTGTTCAGCCTGGTCCATGGAGACCTTAGAAAACCTTCCAGTACCTTAAGGGGGCACACAAGAAATCTAGAGAGGGATTTTTTTATGTGAGCAGGTAGTGGTAAGACAAGGGGAAATGAGGGTAAGATTTAGACTAAATATAAGGTAGACATTTTTTTCCAATGAAGATGGTGAATCACTGGAACATGTTGCCCAGAGAGGTGGCAGATGACCTGTCCCTGGAAACATTCAAAGCCAGGTCGGATAAGGCTCCAAGTAATCTGGTCTAGTTGAAGATATCTCTGCTTACTGCAGAAGGGTTGGGCTGGGTGACCTTTAAAAGTCCTTTCCAACACAAATTATTCTATCATTCTATATGGCAGGTCATTGAGGAGAAACATTCTCAGCTGATCTTAACTTTCAGGCATATATAGCAGCATGGGCCACCAGAGGGTCTGTTGTCTCTGGTTGTTTTAAATAATTTGAGAAAGGAAGAATGTCTGCCTTGCAGCAGGAAGGGCCTATTTCCTGTCACAGTAAGCTCTGCAGTGACAGCTGTGTCTATCTAGCTCAGCTTCTGGCACCTTAATTCAGCAAAGTCATGTGGACTTCTCAGCTTCCTTCAGCTCCATCAGGTGGTCAGAACTGACAGAAGTTCTTTGATGTTCTACAGATTTAAAGCAACATTTTTCATAATTTAAAAAGTAGTGTTGAGGAATGGCACCTTCACACAGCCTTCCCACCAAACTTCTCTTGCCATTTTGTATTTCCAAGTACTTGTAAACCATAAAAATAAAAATAAAAATGAAGAATAAATGCGAGTTCCTTCTACTGGACTCAGCAGTTTATTCTTGCAGCATATGAATTATTTTCTGTTAATTCATCCCCTATATTCTTTATTTGCTTAGCTATGGGTTGGTTTGATAGAGTATCCCTTTCTTTTTTGCATTTGATACAATTAAAGTTCTGCAAAACTCAGCGGTTTAAACTCTTGGAAATTTGCACACATTGGAAAATATTGATCCATACGGAGGAGGCTGTGAAGTACCCAAGCCTTGCTCCCATGCTCTGCCCTGCACAAGTAGAAAAGCAAGCTGAAATGGAAATTGAGTTCTCAGTAACGTTCAACTCAGCTGTTCGAAAATAATGAGCCCTTCAGATCAAACTACTTTGGAGATGCTCAGGGTTATTTCTCTTGTCCGGATTTGCCCTGTGAGTGTTGGGAGGACAGCAGTCAGAGTCCCTGAGGAGCAGCATCTTAACATCAGGCTGACATTTCCCCAGCCTCGCTGAAAGGGAGAAGTTGTGCACAAGGGATGCGTCCAGCATGGACACTACCTGGGTTTCAGAAAAGGGCTCTGAGACAAGCATGGCTCCAAGTTAAAACAAGACCTCCAATGGTCTGTGCCACACCTCTCCTGGGTACAGTCACACCCCGGTTCTGGGACACGTGGTCCAACATGAGCCAGCTCCTGCAGGACTTCAGACATCAGTCTGCAGAGCTGGAGCTCCAAATGAACAGCTGGAGTTAATGTTGGCCAGAGGATCAGGGGAACACCTCAGCCATCTGTGTTAGTCTTTAGCTACATGTGTACCCATGCTCTAAGAGCAGAAGACTTTAGGAGGAGACAGTTTTTAAGACTAGGGTTATGACTCTGCTGAGATCTGAGATCAAGGAGCAGCTAGGAAGAGTGGGTGATGTTGATATTGTTTTCTTTTTTCATTTTAAAAGGAAACACAGTAAATTACAATAAACACCCAAGATGCAGAGAAGGGTCAACAAGGGTGGGTGCTCCAAAGGAGCTCAAAAAACACCTACTCCATTAATGGGGAGCTGTACCCAAAAACTTACAGAGCAAGCATGGCCCCAGTTTCTGGAGCAGTATTCCAAACTAACTTTTTGGTTTTGAAGAGGGCTATGGAAAGGGACAGACTGTGGTAATGGGCCAACCACAGACATAATCCCACTCCTGCATCCTCTGGAAGCTCAGCACTGAGCTGCAGAGGCAGGAGCCCTCAGCAGCCTCAGCCCAGGCAAAAAGCAGCATTGCTGCTGCCAGCAGCCAGGCTGAAAGCACCCACTCAGGGTAGCTAAAGACCAAATTTCTCACTCTTATGCTCCAGCTCTTCAGCAGTGCAGAGCTGCTTTCAAGCAATAAGTCATTTATGTCTAGCTGCAGCATATTTATGTGAAAGAAATCCTGCTTTTACCTGAAGAAAAAAAGCTACTTTAGAGCAACTACCTCCTTCATTTCACCTCGCTTAATGAGCACTAGCTATAGACATCCTTCTTGTAGCCACATTTCTAGGAGCATGAAGTGCTCTGCATGGTTCTGCAGGGTGCTTAGCTCTTAACCCTTCCCTCCACATTTGATGTGAGCATGACAAGTTAGGGGGGAAAAAAAGGGTCTTTTAAAATTGTAACATTTCATAGCAATCACATTTTGGGTCTTTTGAATCTGAAAACACAATTCCCACATTTGTATGTGATTCATTGCAAATATTCCATCAAAATGTGCTGCAAGAGAAAACTGGATTTATAATTGTTGCTCTCTTAATGGAGATCCCCTGTGCTAGATTATGAGTGAAAATTTTCCTCCTCAACAGCAGTAGCAAAGCTGTGTGAGTAGCTGTCTCACACAGCAGCTGAAAATTTTCACAAAACCAAGTTCGTTTTCAACCTGACTCTTACTGTGAATTTGAGTTCCAAGGATCAACACAATGGTCCAGCTATAACATTAATAGTGATAATGGGGACATGTAATTCACCCAAGAATAATTTTCTAGGACACTTACGGCATTAAACGCTTATTCAATAACAAAAAAGTAGCAGATAAGCCCAGGTAGAGAGCACTTCTGCCTGGTATCTGCAGCCACCACAATGCCAAGCGTGTCCTTCGCAAGTGGCATCACTCTCTGGCACTGCCAGGCTGGGTAGAATTAGTCAGGATTTTGTAGGTTTTTTCCTTTATCTGTGGAATGTCAGCTTCCTACATTACATGGCTGATGTGAGCAAAACAAAGGTCTGCCTGCCCTGGAAGGGAGCGCGATGGAGACATTCATTTCCCCAGAATAGGTAGTGTAACAAATCAATCCTGACTGCACTGATAAATTGAACTTCAAGCTTGGTGATACTGCTTTTCAGGTCTAATTCAGTGTAAGACACAGCAGGAAGGAAAGGCAAAGGCACTCGTTAGCATTTCATTCTGCTCGGAGCTGCTCCCTGAGCAGGGGAGGAAAAAATTTTTTTCCGTCTTCATTTTCACCACAGCATTGCAACAGTTTTTGAGGAAGGTGACATGAGGTTCACAGGAATATGTGGGGGTGTATGTGCAGAGAGAGGTGCAAAAGAACTACTCAGAGATCACTGGCTTCTTGCCAAGCCCCAAACCTTGGGGATGGGGTCATAATTTGAGCTCCTGGATGCCAACAAGAATGAAGTGTGGTTTATGGGAAAAATCCAGTTCCCAGAAGTAAGAGGATTACAGAGCAGCCATGCTGTGGTATGCAAAGGGAGGAGGACCTCAGGAGGCTGAGGTGGGTCAAATCTTATCTCTTACCAGAGCCCCAGGCTGAATACAGATCACTCCCCCAGAGAACTGCAGAAGTACTCATTTTCTAAGTAAACAGCAAGTCCTGCTCTTGTGTCGCATAGCAGCCAGCACCCCGGGAACATGACCTTTCTCCCCTTGGCACTGCAAATAATAACAAAGGGGAGTTTTGCCCTTCAATTTTCTGAATAATGATGAAAACATCATTCACACTCCAGCTTTTCACCCTCTTCCACACTGCAGCACAGGTTTGCATTCAATCAGAGTCTACCAGGACTAACTTTAGCAGAAAAGTCTCCACAGCCTTCCATGAAACATTGACCTGAACAGCTCACAGAGGAAATAAAAAAAGACCTTAGGTTTGCAGATTTTGGAATCCCATTGTCAGAACTGAGTCTCCTGGTGGGGTTGTAGAACTGGAGAGTGGGTGACTGAGGACTGGTGGACACTTGGATTTAGCAGTGGCTTTGACTCCATGTCCCCATGTTGTCTCTTCACTCCCATCACTGCCCTGTACAAAGGTCTGCTCTAGTGGGACACTTTGCACCCTCTCTGCTCAGTGGACAGTTTTCAGACACCATCTGCCCCTGGAAAAAGACTTTTCCTTCCAAAAGCTTAAAAATTTCTAATTTTTATGGTGCCAGTCCAATGACAACTTGCCCTTTAGAGCTCCATGTGTGTGTCATGGAGTTAGGATTACATGTACTGCGTAATAATCAAAACCAAAGCAACATTATTCATTCCATGCAGAGCATCTTTTGGTGTGATCAAAGTCTGCTGACACAGCTCAGAAAGCTATGATAGTGCAGTAGCCATTTGCATGAATAGAATGCCTCTTAGCAAAGGACTGCAATGTGCTTTTAGGTAAGGCAGAAGTCCTGGTGGCCCCACTGTAAAACGGGTAAAAGGTGAGATGTGACCTCAGACAGAGAATTACACTGCAGTGTCCCAACAGCATTTAATTGATTACCCAGAAAGAAACACACAGATTGAGTATTTCTGCCTATCTCAAACCTGGGCCAGCTTGGTATCTCTAGGGTGGTCATCCCTAGCTGCCTAAGGGCAAGAGCCCATGACCTTGGGGGGATTTGCCTTGTGGTTACTTGTCCCCAGAGGACAGCTCTTCCCCTTTTTGCCTAAAACTGCCACAGCTCTTCACTGTGGCCACGACCTCTGCAGCTTTGCTTGTCATTCCTGTAAATCTTAAATCTTTTGGAGTCCTGTTAGGCTTGAGAGTAGAGCCTGTCCTGTTGCCATCTAGATAGAAGCCTTGACCATGCAGAATGCCTGTGAGCAGTGAGGCTGACTGGTATCTGCTGTACCCCAACTGCACCCTCAACATGCACACCAGCTATATCCAGGAAACATGAAATACTTCAGGGGTGTGTGTTTGCAGCAATAAGCTCTAGCTGAAGACTTTGTTTGCAAAGGGTTGATTAGTTCCTTTCAATTTCATCTCAGCCTTATTGTTACAATATACCTCACCATCCATCTCTTCTTCCCACACCAGACATTATTTGCTATTCTTGCACCTGCCTTTTTCAAAAAGGACTTTTATTAGCAATACTAGTCTCAAGCCACAGTCCCACTTTTCTTTCATTTCTGCTAGAGCAATACCACCCACTGCAAAGCTCAGCATCCCTGTAAATGCTGTGGTTACAAACGAATGCATCCTTCAGCAGCATTTCAGACCATTTTTTTCACAATGCACATTGTAAATGAGGAGTAATATATCTTCAGAATTGCCCAGAAAACATTATTCTGTTAGCAATATAAAAGCTTCACAGTGTCCGAGTAGGTGCCCTTGCCAAAAACATTTTATTGTGAGCCAGATAATTCAGTTTGAATTGTACATGGTTTGGTATAATCATTCCAGTAAAGGATTCTTTTACAATTCTGTAACAGCAAGTCACATGGCTCAATAAAGTTTATTGCTGCAAATGCTTAGTGATTCATGGCATGGATGAATTCTGTTTCTTTCCTGGATCAAGTAATCAATAGCAAAATAATCTCCCTGCAATTACATCTCTCTGCATTAAAGAGGTGTGAAGTAAATAAGTACAAAATCTGATAGAAAAAACAATGTGTACAACATTAAAATGAACTGCAATTTGAAACTGGGTGTCCTGCACCAGTTTTGCACACAGCCTGTGGCAGAGCTACGTCCAGCACACTCCCAGCCCCAAATGTGCAACAAACACAGTTGGGACTGAGAGATTTCCCTCCCATCATGTCCAACAGAGCCTGCTGTGAACACTGCACTCACACAGATCTCCCTGGACACTCCCACGGGTGCCAGGGACCATCCTTTCCAGATCATGCTGAGAAAAGCGGGACCTACGCTCCCTCAACCAACGCTTTTGGTTCCTCCAACGCTGCTCCTGCACACAGTAAATCAGTGTTTATAACATCCCCTGCTGAGTTGAGTGCAAATTAAATCAGGCTAATTTAGTTTGCACCATCATGCTCAGCTGCGAGTCACAAAAGGAAACAGAGATGTGCATCGAGAAGAGAGCTGCTGATGGAGCCTCTTTGGGAGCCCGGCAGGACACGGAGCCTCTTTGGGATCCCAGTAGGACACGGAGCCCTCGGCTGCTCCAGGGGCTCTGGGTGTCCCTGCTCCCTCCAACCTGCTCTGCTCCACAGTCTGAACCCTGTGACTTCCCAGTAGGTCGCTCCCAATAGATGATAGATATATCATCTGTAATAAACAAGTACCAACACAGCCATCTATTTATCTGGTTCTAACAGTTTTCTCATAAAAAACAGGATGAAAATGATATTGCTTAGAAACAGACTGTTCTGGGGAATAAAGTGCATGCTGTTGTTTTTACTGCTTAATGCCTCCTGACTGGGAACACTTATATGCAAAGGAGTTCCTCTATAAATATGCTTATGCTATTGCTCAGGCCTCAGTGCAGTGGTAAGCACATCCCTGAGCTCACTCATGCCCATGTTCACTTTCTTATCCACAGTCCAACTCATTCCTGAATATCACATGCACTCTGAAAAAATATTTATGAGATTAAGGACCTAAAAGTCACCAAAAGCCAGAGGGAAGGCTGCCTAAGCAAGCTTAATATAACTCCTTCCTACAAAGGTATTAGAGTGCAATGTTTCATTATATGTTCATTCCCATTGGAGCTCTGTTTCATTTAGCACCCAGACTCAGACTAGGCTGTGCACTGTAAAAGAGCCTCAATTGAGCTGTCTGCAGGAATGCAAAAAAAGGGAAAAAAAAAAAAGAAAAAAAATCAAAGCAGCAACCTGTAACAGTCACTTAGCGTGGAAATTTCCAGCCCAAATAAATGAATGGTAAAAAAGTGGAAAAGGATCCTACAGACTCATGCATCACGTAACTCTCTCATGGATTTTGATGTGAATAATCCCACTTATACCATGTTCTCTAACACTGCTCACAGCCACGCACCTGGGTTGTACTATTAAATTAGCTACAACCTACATTTACCTGCATCCTTTAGAAGTACACACACACACATCCTATAGAAAATAAATATCCAAATATTTTATCAGACAGCTCCTATATCACCCTACTGAGAACATTCATTCCCTGCTAGTCTCTTAATATGGGATCAGTTTACTTTTCAGTGTACTGTACTTTTCAATCTGCAGAGAAAACTCACTGCCTTTCTGAAATAAATACACAATCATCACACAACAAACAGCCGGAGGCTCAGCTCATCACTTGGTCAAATCAAAATAGGGCCACTTGAATAGGGCTATGTTAACTTATAAAAGCAAAAGAGATGGTCTGAATGCTTGCAAATCACTTTCCAAGTCAGGGTTAGGGAAGAGTGTTCATTCACTCTGTGAGTCTCCACCCCTTCTTTCTCAGAAACCCACAGATTCCAGCTCTCTATCACGGACCTAGCAGAACTGTGATCCCTCTATCAGGTGACAAGCTACTCAGGATAGGGGCCTTTTCCCTGCCAGATTCAAGAGCCCCACCACCAAGCACAGCCTCTGGGCACTGCCACAATGTGTGCCTATAACAGCAGCATTACATCAGCATGAAGTAGGTGACCCCAAAAACTCAGCCACCATGCTCCAGGGTGTCACACTGTGCACTTGTGGTAATTGGCATCCAATGGTCTCTCCTTAGTAGGGTAGTCTGAAGTGAAATAGGACTAAAAATAAATACATTAATTAGTAAAACTTCAGTTCACCAAGTCTGTGGTTATCATGTTAAGTCTGCTTGAGGAAGACTTTTCATATGAAGTAAAAAGTTGAAACAAGGCAGCGTTCCTCATCCTGGTACAGGTCTGGTTGTCTCCTCCTCGACAGCCTTGCTTCAGGAATAAAGTGTCATCATCATCCACTGAAAATAATATGGAAAGGGGGTTGAAATAATCCATCCCTGTGAAAGCACTGCCATATTCACACCTAGACTGGACTATGGGCTTTGAAGATATTCTGCCTCCAGAAGAAATAGAAGCCATAATAAAGCAGAAGACTTAGAAGCTTGAACCTCCTTGTTGTTTGTAACCTGCCCTGGTCAGTTAAAGATATCTTTTCTACGGCTACAGAATAAACCATGAAGTGCCACATGCAACAAAGGGGCCTGCACCTGACAGGGAGGGGATGGGCTTTACCTCAGACTCCCGGAGGTATATCCCTTTGCCATCTTGTGTTAAGTTGCGAAAGGCCTCTGCAAAAGAAGCAAATGAGGAGTGTTAACTTGACAGGCAAGAGATCACCACAGCCAAGGCACTGTCTCAGGAAAAACCCCAAAGGCAGAGTTTGTAGGCTGTTCTCAAGTGCAGAGCTTCTCTGTTCTGTCCCTGGGAGATCCCTGAAGGCTGGAACACTGGGAGGAGCTAAATAAAGTCAGGCCTGTTACTGTCTGCCCATCCATCTGTAAAACCCCAAAATTCTGTCCCAACCTTACCCACTACAATTATGAGACATGTGCTAAGTGTCTGCAGCATGGTCTGAGTATCAGCTCTCTCATCATCAAACTGCAGTCCACAAAGACATATTTCAAAGCTTTCTTCTTCCTGGAAAAGGTGTATTTCAAGGTTGTCTTCTTCATGGAAAACAAGTAGTTTTTGTCTGTAATTTGCCTACCTCTTCTTACAGAAGGCCGGTGCAAATGTGCAGAGAGCTTAACCAGTCTCTGATATGACAGCTTGGATGTCTGTAGGAAGGGACTGATGGGAAGGTAAAGAGAAAGCTTGGCTTCTTCTGTATCTGTCCCTTGCTTTAAACTGATTACTTTTGCTTTATTCAGAAATCCAGTCCTGCAATTTTGCCGCTGCCAGTGGGAACAGCATCAGAGGGGCCATGGCTCAGCTGGCAGCCCAGCTTGCCTGGCCAGACAGGGAGCACCAGCCTCACCTCCCATGATCTCCACCAGCCTCACCTCCCATGATCTCCACTCGAAGCATGAAGCAAACAAAGCTCTCAAAACTGATCTGTAAGTCAGGGTCACCATATCTGATTGCCATCAAATTACAGACTTCATTGCTGAGTGAAATGCCTACATAAAATGGCGGGGGGAAAAAAGGAACACAGAATGAGATGGCACAACTGAGTGGTCTTCATCCCTTCTCCAACAGCTCTGTTTTTCAAGCCTGGCCTAAGATAAACAAATATTAGCCAGCCCAAATGAGATCTCTACCTGAATATACCTTCTCCAAATTTAAAAGGGTTCGGGTCTGCTCCCCTATACTTACAGTCCTTCCAGAGTTCAAATAAAATACAAATAGGCCTCTTTTGCTCATGGGATATGAGGGTAATAGCAGCAGCTGAGTTTAAGAGCAATATTCCCAAGAGGGTAGGAAAGGAAATGAAAAAGAAAATCCAGAGGAAGCTCATACAGAAAGAATCAGTCCCAATGTGAAGCAACAGCAGCAATTGCAAGGAACAAAAGCATTCTCTATTCATGGCCTGGGATTTTAGTTTGCTTTAGCAGAGGTCTGCCTGGGTTTCTCACTGTGCTTTCACTGACTCGGATGAACTGGGTGAACATGCACCAGAAAGAGGAATGATATTTAAGGTGTAAACATGCAAAGGAAGTACAAGACTGAGCTCCAGCCCCCACACAACGCCCAGTAATAGCAGCAGAGCTCAGTCCGGTATTTGGACCCATATGGATCATCTTCCATTTCTAGATCAAGCCTCAGACAGTGCATTAGTGAAGTCTAGCAACAATACAGCCTCCAGGTAAGTCCCACACTTCCAGGTTTGGTCCCTGAGCTGTCGTTTTCAGCAGAGGCAGCAATTTAATAGGAGCTAGATCTGGCCTCCTGCATCCCCACAACATCTTTTAAAATTAAATTAGCAACACACAGGAAGGGATTTAAAAACTGGGTGTGAAACAGGCAGACACTTCTGTTTCAGACAACTCTCAGTGTGAGACCACACTGAGAAAAGAGTGGGCAGCCTGTCCCATGGCAAAATAATTTTCAGACATGTTGACCCAGCTAAAGAAGGAAGAAATAGCCAAGGCCATGCAAACTGTAATGTTTTCCACTCCTCCTGAGCTATACACACAATTATCAAGATGTTTCCCACCCCTCTGCTTTTTCTTCAGCTTTCACGAGCAAGAAGATGAGACTTGCCAAAATATGCTGTGGACTCACCTGTCTCCTGTACAGCTGCGTGCAGTTCCACAAGGTCAAGCTTTCCTGATCTCTTGGTGTCTCTCTTCTGGAAAACTTCCTGTGGGGTGAGGGAGTACTTTTAAACAAAGCAAACCACTCAAAACCCAACAGGTGACACCAAAGGGATTGTGAGCAGGGAGATATTGAAAGGGGGCATAGAAATTACTGTCATACCAAATAGAAAAGCAGCCTCTTCCACAGGACTCTGAATTCCTGGATACTCAGTGTGCCAGTGGCATTCAGCTAAGTGGGAGCATTAAAGTCAGAACATCTTAAACATTAGAAAGCACCCATTACATATATTATAAAATGAAAAAAGAAAAAAAAAGCCAAACCAAAAACCCAAACAACCCAAACAAAAAACTTGCAGCCACTCTAACATCCTTGCAATTATAATAGGAGGATAATGATTTCTTAGCCCATGTGACTATTTATAGACTTGATCCTCCTCCCACTAAAGTCAAAGGAAACCTGTCTGCTGATTTTAGAAGTGGCAGGAATCAACCCTTTCCCAAACCAGCTCCATTCTGTCACAGCTGAACTGTTATTATGGAGGGTGAGAAGTTCAATAAGCAGGGCCATGTCCTGGTGGTAAAGAAATCACAGTAACACCCAGTCTGGCCTAAGAAATAATGCTCTGGTAAAGTATTATATGAGTCAGAAGTATCACTCATGACAAGGATACATCCAGGAGTGCCAAGATACCCTGGCAGGAATCCAGACTGAAATTCAGGCGGAAACTCTGGAAATCTGGAGAGGAAAAAAAAATGGTTTGGGGAGTCATTGGACATCTCTCAGAAAAATGGACTCTCACAAAATTCCCCCTTACTTGAGAGGGCTCAGGCCCCAAAGCCTTGGTGAAACTTTACACCCACTTGAGAAGATGTATCATTTATGATGATAAAAATATGAGGCAACAGGATGGATTCTACTAGTCTCAGAAAATCCAATATGAGCTCCCTGCAGGCATGTAATATAGAATGAAATATGGTACACTATCTTCAGCTATTAGAGAAAATGGAAGGAAAAGGACATCCAAAGCTCTAATCCCAAACAGAATTTACTGCATGACCTTGAGCAAAGTCACTTGACCTGAAGAGCTTTGGGGAACAGCACTGCAGATTAATTGAAACCCTTGTACTAAGCATCTCTCTCTCTCCCTCTCTTTCACAGACACACTGCCAGCTCTGTTAATATAATTAAAAGTACAGGCACTGCTGAAAACATGATGCTGCCTCAAAGCTTAGCATTCCTGGTTCATGTATAACTTACATGAAGAATAACAGAAATAGGCTCTAATCTCACTGCAAATCATGATTACTGTTGGTCTGCACCTTCCACTGAGTAAGGGACAGAATCATAACTCACCAACCCTTTCTCTGCAGGAAGTCAAGATGCTTTCATAATTTTAATATTGTAATAGCCCTGTTTAGTAAATATGAACCAAGTACTGTAAAGATTTGAAAATAATTCTTAAAATCAATAATTTATTAAAAGTAAAGACTCCCTGTTCAATATTGTTTTCTCACAGATAAGACAGTGCCTGGTGGGTGAGTTTACAAAGACAGAAGAACTATCCTTGCCCACTTTTGTAGGAAAGAGAGTAATATCAAATTCAGTTTAAGTGAAAAAGGCATCACATCACTCTTTTGATCATCTTTTTTGATCATCTCCTGTAATGGCTGGATGGAGCATTTTCTATGTTGCATATTGATTTTTACCAGTGAAGAAACCAGGAAAAAAATCTGAATTCATCATTATATCTGTAATTTCATTGTTATTGTCCAGAGAGAACAGCCACTGCAATGCCTCACTGCTGCCCAGGTAGTGTTATTTGTTACCAAGGTCCAAATTATAAGCCTGCGGAGCGCTTTGGGCTGCCCCCAGTAGAGTGGATGCCACACCTGAGAGGGACAAGCTGAGGCCTCACCTGGCTCTCACAAGCATGGGTTCCAGAGGCCACCTGCACCTCATCCTGTCCCCCAGACACAGAGCAAGGGGCAGCCCTGTGCATGCACAGCAGGGAGGAGTAAATAGCAACAGCAGAATGGAGCAAGCACATGAAAGTAAAAGCAAGACCCTCCTCCACCACACCAATTCCTACAGACCAGGCTTTCCACATCTTCTAGTTTGGTGCTGCTGAGACTGAGGCAGTGGCACAGGCTGAAATGAGATACAGTTTCAGAATCAAAGCTGAGGTCAAGCCAGGTTTGGAGGCCAAATTAAGAATCTGCATCCATGCTTCCTCTCCTCCCTCATTATTTCAGTTGTTGAAATTCAAACTAGATTAGCTCTGCTTATAACATTTCTGCCATATTGATTCACACCCCAGCAAATCCTTTTGCTCTGGAAATCTAACATGGCATCAGAAGAGTCAGTTCAGTCAGATTGAAGCCAGTTTCTCTTCCCAGAATTCAAGAAATAGATACAGGAGCTGAGGCTTTTCTCTGAGAGAACTTATTTTACAGAAACATTATTTCTCAGCACTTACTTCTCCAAGATATATTATTCAAGATCCTCTGGAGCTGAACAGCATTTATTTCAGGATTCTGTGATATGGAAGAGAATTTTAGTATTTTTTTTCTAAGTATTAAATCACTTTTCTCCCTCTTTTGTTTTCCCAGCATGCCCCATCTTCATTCTCTGCTTTTCTGGCCCCACTCCAGCCACTGTGAAAATCGATAGAAAAGACTCCCTTTGAATATGACAAGATTCTGAGCCTGCAAGAGCTGCAGTGCGCTCTGGGCTAAGTTCTCAGGGCTCCACACAGATCAGTGCAGATTTCCAGTGAGTGAGGATGCAGGCCTTTCAGCCCTGGTGCCATCTGTCCCATCAAGCACACTATCAAGAGATCTGCTTCAAACATTCCCCTTTTATCATTTATAAACAAAAACAAAAAAAAAAGGAAACTTTGGAATACTTCTCCCCAAACTTTTCAAAGTAGACACTCCCTCTCCCCCTTGTCATACAAAAGTTTATAAATCTTTTAGAAGCTGTGACAATCGTTCGTTTGGAGGTTTATTTTTTTTAAATGTCACTCTTCAAAAATAAAAGCCTGCTTTCAGATCATTGAGAGATGCCAGGGTAAAGCCTTCAGAAATGGCAGTAGGTGCCTCTGCCTCTGTGTGTACTTGGACATCCTGACAGCAAAGGACCAGCACCTCACAGTATGTGGCAATTTCTAGCACATCAAAGCCACACCATTCTCAAACCCAAAATCTTAAACAAGGGGCAAAAAGTGAAAGCATTCCTTGTTTTTAGTAACAGCTTCCTTCAAAATATTCCAATTAAAAGTATAAATCTGGTTTTTTTGTGAAATTATGTTTGCCAAATACAGGGTATGATACTAAATAAATGCAGTGACCTTTCTGAAAGGTGAAACACTTGCATCCCTCATGACAGCTAGTGGGATCCCTGACGGTCAGCTCCATCCCAAATCAGGCCAGAGAAATCACTAAAAAGAATCTTTCACAGCAAGGATCATATTTCACTAGGAAAATTAGGGGGGGAAGATGATGGGACACCCAATATCTATTTCACATCTCAAAGCAGGTTAGTTGCCATCCAACTGTGATGAAGTATGTGCGAGACAAGGTTCAATATTTCAGGGCTGTTCTCTAATAGATAGCTTTCCCCAATGAATGTAAGAATGCCCCAAAGAATAGGATCGACCCACAAAGCCCATCACTTTGTCCCCAGTACAGGCAACAGGAATTAATGTTTAAGGAGAGCATGTGAGCCTGGTCAGCTTCTGTAGTCCATTCTGCTGTTTCCCTGTTGGAAAAGTGATCTTAGAGGGTACATCCCTGCTCAGTCCTTTAGCATTTGTTTATGGACTTTCTGCCCATCAGTTTCCTAATGCCTTTTGAGCCTCTTGATACTGTCACATTCCCATTAAGTTCCAGGCACTGACACCCTGTTGTGCAGAGAAGTGTGCCTGTCTCAATGCTATCAGATTGCTAAGCTTCACAGGCAAATTTGCTGCATGGAGCAATCACTGTACACAGAGTCCAACCCCCTCTGCATAGCCCCTCTCTGCTCCCCACACACCCACAGACCTCCCTTGAACATCCACATGCTTTTACCTTCACAGAGCTACATAACAGCTCTGGAGGAGTTTACTCAGGCAAGCACTTACCTGTTCAAAATGCTTTGTGAAGAAATCCTCCCAAATCTTGCCTTCATACCTATCAACAATTTCCTTTAAGGTATCAAAAAAATAATTAACTTGCAGAAGAAAAATTTTGTCAACCAAATTATTAAAGATGCTTTCCCAGCATGGCATTCCACTCCCTGACCCTTCCACCCTCTGCCCACCACTGCAATCAGTGTTACCTCACTAATACAGCCTGCTGCTACATCACAGAACTGCTATTTCTTGGAGAGAAATACTCAGATAACATTTAGTGAGGAGAAACATTCCTCTCACCCCACCCCAAGCTGTGCAAAGCATGGGACTCACTCTGTGCCAAGAGAGAAGGGTCTCTCTTCTCCTTTATACAGCCCAACAGAGGAGATGAAAGCAGGAAAGGCCCTGTTTATGCCAGGGGAACAGACTATGCCACAAATTTCCTAGCACAAGATGCAGATGCGCAAGCACTGCCACTGAGACTAGTTCTTTTGAAAATAATCTTTAGGCCATTGCATGGGAATAGTAGAGCTAAGGTCCCATAATGTCTTCAAAATGTTTAAGGCCTGAAAGGGATGGGGAGAAGTGCAAGAATGGACCATGAGTCTCCAAAAAGCCACTAACAGGAAAAACTTTAGAGCAAGCAAGATGGTGTCATTAAAAGATGTTTGCAAAAAGGGCAACTAAGCTGTCTAAAGTTTTGCCTGTCCCCCACATTTGATCGCATCTGTCTCCAAAGGATTCTGTCTGTAAACCCAAGCTGTGCTTCCAAGTGCTGCAACACAAGCATTGACATTCTCACTCAGCCTCTCCTCTAGGGCAGAGCAACAGTAAAAGCCCAGCATTCAGAGCTGTAGATTGAACCACAGACCCCCCATTCCCCTCACCTTGGAGAGAGTGAAGCTTGTGTTCCCGCCCATTTCCCTGGAGATGTAAAAAAGCAGACACATTAAGGACAGATCTCAGAGTTGTGTGTCTCACCACACGTGTCATTCCTCTTCCCTGGATGGGGCTCCAGCCTGCTCTTGCTGTGTGTTTTATTCTCTGGTGTTACAGCTGCAGTAAGGCAAGGCCTCATATCCAAACAGGACCCCAAAGCTGCTGGCATTTGAAGTATCCAAAGCACCCATTTCTGTACAAGCAACCATCCTAGCATTGTCAGCAGGGAGTTCCTGGCAAACTAAAGGAGCTAAAAAGCTGAAGAACTCCTATCCTTCTCACAGTCTCAAACATGTCCATGCTGCACGGATAGTGTGGGTCTATCTCAGCCTTTTTTGAAAGGATAAGGCAAAACCAGTGCTTGAACCACTGAGAATCCTACAGCAGGAGGAATCCAGAGCCACCTTCTCTAAAAGAGACAGTGCTGCTTTTTGCAGAGTTAAGTCTTTATGCTGCCCTCATTAGACTAGAAAGACCAGACTTTCCCAGGGAATTAGGGGCTGGCAGAGCAGCATCTCACCGAAGAATGTGCTTCCTGGAGAAGACCCGCAGGATGAACTCAGACTCCTGCTGAGGCTCCAGGGTGGATGGGACAATCACGTAGACACAAGGCTCCAGATGGAAGTCATGAGTCACTTCCCGCTCATCAAGGAAAACCTGGTGCTTGTTCACAGGCTGATGTCGGGCGAAGAAACCGGGGGGCAGCTTTCTGTTGCTCTCCTGGTACTGCTCAGGGAAGAAAGGTAAGAGAATTGTGTTCTGCTGCAGCTGAACACGTGGACCAAAGGCAAGTGGAAGATTCACAGGCAGGGCACAGCCAGCCTGCCTTCACATCTCAGCCTGTTTTACAGCACAAGCAGGGCTGTAAACAGAGCCCAAAGGACTCAGTCTCTTCCCAGGACATGGTGGTTCTCACTATGCAGCACCCTTGCCCAATACTAATATGGCAAAAGACTGGGCTTCCTGCAACTTACAAAAAAAACTTACACTACCTGTAAGGAACAGCAGCAAGAACTGGGGACGAGAAGCTGTTCTTGTCAATGTGGCTTCTGCAAAAGTCTTTGCCATATGGGTTAAAATGACTGCAGGAAGGAAATGCTCTAGAGACTGCCCTTCACTAGCCAGGACACCTCTTTTCCCACAGGGACCATGTATGTTGTCCCCAGCTTGTCCTTTGCACAAGGGATCTGGTAGCAGAGGATTTTTCAGAACACCTGTGATCTGAGCATACTGCATGAGCAACCTAAACCCTCATCCTCATTTCATGCAAGTGTCCTTGATCTGTCTGGCACTCTTAGCTCTGCAGGCCCTTTTCTGCCACAGGATGATGGATAAAGTGTTGATCCAGGCAACATGAAACTAATTTTAATGCCACTGAGTGCCCAGTACACAATCCCAATAAATAATCCTGCTAGCTAAAACTACTGTCACCTTCTGATCTTGGCTGTTCCTCAAAACATTTAGCCATTTTACTCTGCAGCCTCATGGGGAGATGCTATTCCTCTTCCTTTGCCAGTATTTTTCTTACTAATAGGGCAATCTTTCTTATGAAGGGTTCAGGGTTACTCCTCCTCATGCCCCTTATGTTAAATTCAGTTTTTATATTCCAGTCAATACTCTGCTGACAGCAGTTCCAATACCTCAGATGCTCTCAGCTTGCCATCTCTCCATATTGATCTTGGCAACCACTACAAACCTGAAATTGAAGCCCTGGCTGCCACCATTCCCACTCAGGTGTGGCAGAGCTCTGTGCTAAGGCCACACTCAGACCCCCTCTGCCAGAAAAGTTTACCTTGAATGTAACCCTGATGGTGCCTAAGATACTTAAGTCAGGAAGGAGTGGCATCTTACCTCATGGTTACCATACTGGGACTACAGTAAGTAGGAACACAATTGTGCTGCCCATATCATATACCCAAACTAGCTCTTTGCCAGCCCAAGTTCTCATTTAAGAGGTCTACTCTCATTTGAGTAGTAACAGAGGGGAAGATATGCCCTTTAAAGACAATACAAGCTAAATCTTTCTCTGTTTTAAATAGCACTCTGAGGTCAGGACCAAAATCAAGACTTAATCAGGATTTAAATTCCAGGGCCCTTTCTCAGGTCCCAAAGGCTCTTGGATAAAGAAAATGCTAGAAATGCAGCTGACCTGAAGAAGCTGAAAACACCTGCACCATCAGACAGCCATGTACCTGAGCTCCCTAGGAGATCTTTGACTTGCATGGGGCACAGGCTCTTTTCCCACCTCATGCCAAGACTGGAAGGCAGCAGCAGCTCTGACTCCCACACCACAGCCAAGAATTGGGACACATCCCACAGCTGCAGCAGGGCTGAAGTGCTCATCAGGTAAAGGCTGATGCTACTTCTAATACCTTTGAAGACCCAGGACAGAAGCTGAACAACTAATGCCCACTCTCAAGGCCAACGAGCTCTCCTGATGTGGCTGCTCTTCAGTAGACTCAGAGGATGGTTCTGCATTAGTAGTGCCTTGCTGTGGTGCCTCACTGAGTTCAAATACTGTCACTTGCTGTCAGCCAAGGAGCAAAGGCAAACACACCACATTCAGCATTGTCTTAACAGCTGTGCCAGCTGGGTCCCCCGGACGACAGCCAGCAGTGGTGACAAGGGACTCACCTGTAGGCCCACCTGCAGGAAGAAAAGAAACATCTGTCAGTCAGGACCTCTGTGCCTCACCAAACACAGCCAAGTCATTCTTGGGAAGCAGAGCAGCTACAAACATCTATATGGGGTCTTTGCCTTCAGAAACCTCAGTCTCCCCACCCAAAAACCCTTCCCCACAGTTGCCTCTCCATAACTGTGCAGGCTTACAGCAGCAACAAGACCTGTGGCTCTGTTCAGGGGAGAAGAGTGGCCCTCAAGGTACTCAGATAAGCAGAGAATTGAAGGTAGGAAACTCTCACTCCTAGTGAGTACACCTCTGGGTACATGGGGAGGTAGCAGCATGCACATGTGAGCAGCTGCCACATCATACTAGGAACACTTTTTAGGCACAATTTTACCATGATTGGAAATAACCTGAGGGCAGAGCTCTTCCTACCCCAAAGACAGGGGACTCCTGGCACCCTGTTCCAGCTATTGCACATACCCTCAGAGGCAGCAAAATAAATCCCAATGTGCTTTGAAGAAAAAGGCACTTCTCACTGCTCTGAAGGGTGACACACAGCATGCTGGAGAGGCAGCAAGCCGGGCAGAGCCTGAGGGAGCCCAGCCCTGATGTGTGAGGAGACTAGGCACAGGCAGGAGGAAAGAGCAGAGATCACCCTGCACACAACAAAAACTCTTGGCCTGAAGAGCACTACAATCTACAGGGACTGGAAGTTCTCCTGCTTGGTGAGAGCAAGAAAAGTGAAGCAATTCTTTGCTTTTACCTTATAGAGTAAAAATCCAATGAAAAGGTGAGGGGCTCGGTTCCGGTGTTTGGTGCTGTGTTTCTGCATGAGGGATATAACCACATTGCATGTACTTGGGCTTTTCTTACTGTCTTCAACTGGCAACACATTCAGCCAGTACTGAGGGTTCATCCAAAAGTTGCCT
The DNA here is from genome assembly GCF_017590135.1 of Pyrgilauda ruficollis. Classification (NCBI taxonomy): domain Eukaryota; kingdom Metazoa; phylum Chordata; class Aves; order Passeriformes; family Passeridae; genus Pyrgilauda; species Pyrgilauda ruficollis. The sequence continues at coordinate 8,742,015 of NW_024524489.1, read as the reverse complement.
AAGTAAAACAAGAAAAACATTTTGATGTAATTTTCCATCACAAAATTGATTGCCAGCTTCCCACATGATGCCTGGCACTGGACTGAACAGGTCACAGGTTGTCTGGATCTCCAGACCCCACAGGAATTTGATTTTAAGGGGCAGTTTACAAGTTTAGCATTTCAACTACTATCTGAAGCAGAAGAAAGACCCATGAACAAGGAACTATACTTCTGCTTACAGGAAGCTAAGAGCTCATTTTGTTTATAAATGTATCACTATTCCTCTCTCGCCCCTGGTGTATAGGCTAGCTGACTTTAGACTCCACCTGCTCTGCTTCCAGAAGAGCTGAGCCTCTGACTAGTTTATTCACTTTACTTAAAACACACTCCCTGGAGGTGCTGAGGAGGCAAATTTTAACAGACAAGTTTAATGCCCTAGAGCAGATCAGTACTGGCAATTGATCCTGGGATCCTAAAGCTTATTTCATGCTATAATCAGCCCACTGCCCTGTGTTTGCAAGCAGTGCATCTTCTGTGATAGCAGAAGCCAGTCAAAGTCCTTCAGCTGCTCATTTCTGCTGTTTGTGTGGAGGCATAAACAGAAAGTGCATGCTTCTGTTATCAATTTTATGTTAGAGGTTATAAGGAGCTGGTAACTGAGAACATCCAAAAGTCAGAGTTATCCACAAGGGCACCCCTCACCGTTACAGAATCCCAGACTTCCTCCTGCTGTACTTCCTTTAACCCATCTCCCACTCTTCAAGGAGTACATCCACTTTTTCCCATCTTCCTGGCTCATCAGGTCTGGAGTTAACTTACAGATCACCAGATCTACAAAATGAATCTTAAAATCTTGCAGAGACATCCTGGGAAAAGAGTGCCAAGAGACATCTTGTCAGCAGTTTAGTTTAGTCCATATGGCTCATAAAACGGAAAGAAAAGGGAGCAGGGAACTTCGAAGCCACACCATTCTGTGTTACATACGGTAATGCTCATATTTTATTAGGCAGTAAAGAAGAGAGCGTCTGCTTCCACAGCAGCATCTAGGAGTAGCTAATGCACGACTGAAACTTCAGCAAAGGATAGCAGAAACAGAGGATAAAACAATCTTGACAGCGAAGGGAGTGCAGTGAAATTACAGGGGCGGCAACATTGCCACCTCGTGGCAAAAGCTGTGCAGAAACCGCAGACGAACACGCAAACAAGAGCTTCCCGAAGATAAAAGCTCCTGGGGCTGCCCTTTATTTCCAGCAGCTCTAGGAGACCTAGCAATGTCCTGCTTCTCCCTCACCCTGCACTGAAGAACAGTTCATTCCATGTCAGCACAGCCACTGCTTCTCACAGCATCAAGCTGAGAGGAGCAGGGGCTGCTGTATAGCTCATCACCTCTGCCTTGGCCTGAGTGGCAATGTGCTGCTTCAGCTCCAGGTGCAGCCCCAGGGCTACTGGCACAGAGGGGAGAGGCAAGACTGTGCCATTACCAGAATTCTCCATCGTCCTTCTTTTTCCTCAGTAAAATCTTCTCCTTCGGGCTCAGCAGCTCCCACTTGTAAGAGCTAAGGGGAAAAACATGAGGTGACTAACCAAATGTGGCCACAAATTCAAGGCAGAGGACAAAAACTTCCTCTATAAAAAGAGGCCAAATTCCTGTCTCTACATATCTCCATGCTTATCCCCACTATGCCTTCAGCTACACGAGACTCTCCACGACCACCCTGGGTCCCATGAGATGTAGCTAAATGGGTCCAGTTTTCTGCAGTAGAAGTCAGAAATGTTCCATTTCCATCAGCTCCCTTCACTTGAACACACAACTTCCAAATACTTAAAATATAAAAATCTAGACCCACTTTGTTGGTTAATTTTCTGTTAAAGGAGACATAATAGGAAGAGTGTTTGGCATAATGAATGAATGGCTAGGACAGCACAAGAGGCAGCTGGGAGTCATTTCAAAGGCAGGCCTGCAGTATGTTGCTCATTATGCTCTTCAACAGAACAGCTGGTGTGTTGTCATTATGTGACAGACATGCATCAGAGAAGTTACTGCTCTGCAGACAAGGTGAAAGCCATTCACATTCCCAATGACCTCTCTACTCTTCCCTCCTTTCTATGCCCTGAGCCTCAGCAAACAACCTGTGCAGGGAATGAAGTGAAGCTTGGAAGCAAGAAACATGCTCCTCTTCAAAGAAGAACAGGATACAAGTTTACAGTTGGCCATGGTCTACAATGCAAACCACTGTCTTTCATGGGTCCCAATTAAAAAAAAAAAATCAGGTAGATGCAAATATGGAGCCCATTTACCTCACTACCTCCTCTGATCTCATGCCCAACTGTATTTACCCGAGCAGCCAGGACTGAGAACTCCTTCCTAGTTATCCAGTTCTAACACCTTGCAGCCTGTGGAAGATTTTTCCTGGGCCCTCCCATGATAAACAACTGTGTCCTGAAACATGGGGGTTTTTTAGAGCCTCTGCATAGCTATCTGTCCCTTTGCGTGCTCTCCACATCACAGCAAGGTGGTCAGCATCTCATGTTCATATTATGTTTCCTCTGGCACCAGTGAAAGGAGAAGTAGAACTGATCTGATTGAGGCTGCATGTTGAAGTGAGGCCAGCTACAGCAGCACTGTCTGTTGGAGACACATAAATCTATGGAGTCATTGCTCTGACACCAGAAGGTCTGTGCAAGCGAGCACATCTTACTGCTGCCCTCAACGTTAATTCATGCCTGAAGGTGGCAGCATCTTTCCTCCAAGAAACCTTTCCTCTGCTCAGTGTCACACCTTTCCTTTTGTAAACTCACCTGTCACTCCAGTCTCCTTTCCACTCAATTTTTCCCCATGGATTTCTCAGTCTCACTAGGTTTTCTGGTCCATATTGACAGGTCACCTGCAGAAAACAGTAACATTGTGCTTACCAAGGTCTCAGCAGTTCTCATCTGGTTAATATCATTGTACTGTGTCAGATATTAACAACAATTTTGTTTGTTCTCATAGATGCCAGCAAGTATGATGTCAAAAATCTTTGAACATGCAGCTCTAAATGCCAGCAACAAAGAGATTAAGGTGCTTCATCTTACATTCCAAGCTGAAACCAGAGACATGTCAGATTCTTAATCTAAAGGCTTGACTGTAAATTCCTCTTCCTTTCCAACATCTGCTCATTTTGTACTTGTGTGAAAACCAAGTCCTACCCCAGTGCAATGGCACAGCACAATGCAGCCCCCATGGGTGACCACACAGATTAATGCTTCCTGAACTGGGAAGCCATGGTGGGAGGAAAGGCCAATTAGGGGCTTTGCTGACAGCACACGGCAGAACAGCTGACTTCACACTGTTTCCACATGCTTGGTCAGTCTCCTAAGGTTGCCTGGCTCTTCATCTCATCAGAGGAGCCAGACTGACAGACACATTGTTGAACGACTCCACACATAAACTCCTCCTGTTCCTCCTGTGGGAGACACAGATGTGCCTCATCCAGCTCATCTCTTCTGCCCTTCCTCGTATCTCTTGCTACAGGTACTGAACATGCTTTCACCAGAATTCCAAAGCCCCACACAGTCCTTGCCATCCTTGTCAACCTCCTGTTGAGGCTGGACAAGATAGTCATCCACCAATTCAGGAGGAAGAAGCTCCTACTCTTTGGGATGTATTATTTCAAGTCCCTTACCTCTAGACAGATATCCTAAGGGGACTCCAAACAGTACTTCTGCAGATTAGTGGGGTCCCCCTGCACTGTCTGCACAGGACCACAGGTCAGTTCCCTTTATCCACACCCCTGACTCACATTTCTATCTGCAGTTTTTCATATTTTGGCCTTTACATACTTACTTCTCTATGGCCTCTCCACTGGCTTCAGAGGAAGACTTTTTACCCCAAGTAAAAAGCACATCCCCAAGTTTCAACACATCCTCCCAGCAGCCCCAAAGACCAGTCCTTTCCTTCTTAACAGCTAAGATGCATTTCTAGGTGATGGTGTCAGCAGAGCCCTATGAATCATTCCAACCCTTAGAGATACACTGATCCATAACAATTGTCCTTTACATCGAGGCCTCCCAATTAAAATGGACACACTTAAAATGTGAATCTTAACAAAGTCCACAGTCTCTTGTAGCCTTAGACTAAGAAAAGAGTATTGGGGAGGAGATATTATAGTTGCTCTGATAAATGGTTGAACCCATGAATGCAATAAAAATTGCTAATATCCAAATTAACCTGGACCCAGGACATTTGGGCTGGTCTTACCTTTCTAATACCAGTTACTGTGTAGGCATGGCCAGCAACAAGCCCATTCTTCAGGACCTTTGTTGTCTGTATACAAGAAACAGAAGGAAAAGAAACCTTTTATTTTATCCTTATTCATACAGCAGACTTATAACAATACCAGAGACCTGTACTTGTGTAACAGTGACTTTCAAAGTAACAGGAGAACTGAAAATAAATAAATAAATGGGGCCTCCTAAGAGCCAGAGTTTTCAGTATGCTTGAAAGGTTGATTGTTAATGGCCCTTCCTAAATTGTGGGTCTTCAGCTAGAGACCATGTCACTTTAAGGAAGTCCAGGAAGTTAGCTTTTGATTTTCAGAAAAACAGAGTTTCCCAACAGCTGAGGTGGTAGCATAAAGCTTGGAAGCTTTAATTCATGCTCTGAATGATCCATGTCTCTACCTTAGCTATAACTTTATTCCATATGTGTCTGTACCTCACTGCACCATCTGTAAAAATGGAAAATTTATTTAACAAAAATGGGAAAAAGCAGTAGATCCCTATTCAATAGAGTTTCTTTGATAGATAAACCAGTTCCTAAACATTACAACAGGGAGCTGAGAGCATCAGGGAATCAATCCATGAGCAAAGTTTAACATGAAGAATGTGACTTCTACAGAAAGTCACATAGGGCAGCTTTGATACATTTTGAGTCACAATGACCAGTTGAGTAGAGGGAAATGGGTCTGGAAAGGTTTTTAGCTGTAAAGCCTTTTGATGTCACTCCAAACCTCACCCCTAAGTGTGTCTGACAGCCCATGAGAGATCTGCTGTAGGTGGCTCTTGTCAGTATATCCCACAGAGCAGGAGGAGCTTCTGCAAGCTTGATCCTTGTATTGACACCCCCTGTAAAATCCACCAAGGCTTCTGAAACTTGCCCAATCTGCAGATCTTCATAGGAGCCATAGAGTCTAGCAAAAAAAGACATCAATATATTCTTTGGGTTATCATCACAAATGACAGGTTGAGAATAGGTTGCCAATGAAAACATTAAAAAAAGTGTGCAAAAAGCAAAAGGAAGGCTGTAACTCATGTTTCATTTTAAGGGAATTTTTGGCATTTGGGAAGAGGAGAATCTACAAAATTGCCTCCAAGATTGGCCATAGTCTGAAAGGGACTGTTCACTAGCTGTCATCCCTGACTGCACTCTAATGAGAACATGCCCATCATGATTCTTTGATAACTCTGCCTTAGAGAATGTTGCCTGAATTTATCACCAGACACTGTGCTGTATCTAAAATACAGTGCCTTGAGAGACACTGTCCTGAGAGCTTAGTCTCTAATCTGATTTTCTTTATCACTCCAGTGCAACTTGGCCCAGTCTTTTCATTCTAACACTAACACCAAATGAAAATAACTGAACATTCTCACCTTTGTGTGATCTTTCTCTCAGTGTTAACTAGAGTGTTTTCCCCTGCTCTGCAAAGATTATTTTAGCCAAATATTAACAAACTCCATCAGTTAGGCCTTGCAGCCTTCTTCTCTGTGTGGATACTACCACTGTAGACAAAACACCCTGGAGAGAAGCCACTGCTCTCACCATGCCATATGACTGGCGACATGCCTTAGCTTCCAGGACCTGAGAGCAAAAACATCTGCCAAAGCAAAGTGCAGTGCTTCAGCAGACCTCCAAAATGAAAATCCTTGGAGGTTTCTCACACTGATAATACATTAAAGGAGGCTTTGGAAATCATTCACATTTGAAAATGTCTATCTATGGTGTTCCATTCCTCTGTGATATTTACAAGGAAGGCATCAGCCTCAGCCAATACACTGCAAACAATGATAACACTCAGAGGACAACCCCCCACAATAGGGCTGTTTTCTCACCTAAACCCTTGGATTTAAACTCAAGGACCTGGTTTGATAACAGCTGTTACAACATAACATAACAGCAATGGCAGCTTTTATGTGTAATAATAGATAGATGAGAGCAATCCACTACACTCCAAATGTAGCAAGGCCTAGGAGATGCATTTATAAACACGAACAAACTGTGCAGGCACCAACCAACATATTTTAGAGAGACTATTTGCATAACTTGAAATGAGTCACTTACTTAGCATATGCCTTTTCCAGAAGGGCTCCCCAAAACACGTTCTTATAGACTGAGGAAACAAAGAGCAGCTCCCCGGCCTCATTCACCGGCAGGAGATCATCAACCACCACGTCAATCCATTCCCCGAAGTGCCAGAACTGTCAGGGGAAAGGAATGAGCTGATGTTTCCCTTGGAAGGGACCTCCCCTTGAAACAACAGGAAAGGCAAGATAGCCTAGCTGTGGGTACAGAACAAGCTGCTGTGGGTCAGTGGGACGTGCTGACTCACCCACAGAGCCAGTTCCTCAGCCCCACCCAGCCAGAGGAGTAAACAAAGCATCTATCAGGTGTAAAACCAAACTAGCCACTAAGGTGGACTTATGGGGAAGGAATTCCTAACTGCAAGGTAGCAGAGTTGTACCAAGAGGTGGGCAAAGGGGTAGAAGATTGGAGCTGATGTGCTCAGGTCCTGCTGACTGTTGCCACTCTTGAAAAAGGGTTTTTGCTTTAAAATATGGGTAGGACACAGCTGGAGAGAGCAGCCAAGCAGAGGTGTTTCCTCAGTGGCTTGCAGTTGATTCACTGCCCGTACAACTTTGTGGGAGGGGTGATGGGCTCCTCTCCAGACTGGGATACCCTCTGGCCACTTGCCCCTGGCCAAAGGGAACCACGTACAAATTATCTAAGGGTGTGACACAAAACACAGCAGAGGATATCTGAGGATCTCCTGCAATCTGGGGGAGCAGCTGTACCCGGAAGTGGAAAATGCCCGCGTATTTCCTCTCAAAGCTCTGGTTTTGTGGCACAACTGCAGCCAAGATGTCCTGGTGGAATGTCAGGGCTTCCAGGGCCGCCAGGAACCAGCAGTTCTCTGTGCCAAGACAAACGGACACATGCAGTTGGCTGAAAAGTGAGAGCTCTCAGCCAAGTTCAGCAACACCACCACAATCCCAGCAAAAGAGCTGTTGTGCTGATGTCTTTACAATTATAACAAATCATACACACAAAATTAGATGATCCAGACATGTTCTTTACTTAACCAAACCGTGATTGGTTTATAATTGCTCTCTCATGATCTTTCCATTTGGGTACTGTTTGGTTAAATAAGAAATTTAGCAAGCAATAACTGTCAATAGAAACATTCTGTGTTTTACTGACATTGCGTGGGGTTTTTTTCTGTTCTCTATAAAGGCACACTATTAAAAAAAAAAAACTTTTCCATTTTTCTTTGAAAACATTAGCTTTTCAGAAAATAAAATAATTTCTAGTGGATCTCACATGCAAGACTGTACTTAGCAAACTTTGGTTTTAAGGACATAAAGCACTTAAAAACTAATTTAGTCCCACATCTACCTGTTTTTCAGAAGGCAATATAGTCTTTTATTATAGACTGATGCTCAGACAACACAGGCATAAAATTATTTTTCTAACAGCAAGGCTGAGAAGAGAACACACACTGAGCATTAGGTACAAATAGAAAGCCCCTCTGTGGTCTCTGTTCAATTGTCAAGCAACAACACCACAGACCAGTAAGAGCACAGGAACACTTCCTATTAGCATGGGCAGAAACAACACACAGTGGGGATTTCAGCTGGTAGAGACACCTCTCATGTCTCAAATCCCACCTTGAAGCTTGCCAGCTTATTTACTGAGCCTATGCCAGTAAATGATTGCTTCATCCACACCATGCCAAGTGGAGAGAGGAGATGGATACCTTCTATCTCCATGCCAAGTTTTATACATTCAAACTTCCACGCAAAATGTTATTTTGTGAATACTTAGATATTTATACAAAGGAGTTTCCTTACCCACCAATCCTTGGCAGAGATCAGGCTGCTTTCTGTGTGCAGCATAAAATACGGGACTTTTGTGCAAAGCCTGGGAAGCACAAAATGAAAAGGAAAGCAAAAAAAAAGAAGGAGAGAGTTAAGCCAGTAACATGAGCTGGTTTAGCTTGAAAGTTAAAGCTTTTAAAATACTGAGAGTCCTTTGTCCCAGCAGACATTGTTCTGGCTCAGGTATAAATCTATTGTTATGTGCTCTGGTTAACCTGACACCAGCCTGGGCACACATTTGTGCTCAGTCTACACTGAATTTGGTCTCCAGCAAAAGTCACTGGTGCTCAGATGCACCACCATGGATTTCCATGGTCACCATGCTGAGAAGACAACCCTTCAAATCTGCCAGTCCTGCTCCTCCACACAAGGGCCAGCCAAAAGAGGTTATGAGGGCAGAGCATCAAACTTTCACCCAACCTGGCTGACATCTCCACAGCTTGACTGACAATTGAGCTACAGACTGATGGCTGCTGCAGAATTCCTGTTGCTGTGACAAGAACATGTTTGTGAATAATTGTACAGAGAGAAATAATGTGGTGATTTTTTTTTCCCTTCACAAGTGCCTCTGGGGTTAAATTAATAACCTAAGTGTCAAAATTATATTTTACTTGAATGACCCAGAAATTGCTCAAGCTAAGTTTCACACTGTTGGCTTCCCCTGCAGGCAGTAGCAAAGAAACAGCTTCCCTCAGAAGGCAGTCACAGTAATTAGACACCAAGCCCTGCCCTTGGTGAGTTTGCAGGCCATCACTCATAGATGCAGTAAGCTACAAGCCTGCAGGCTGAATGGCAGAATCTCAGCATCTCCTCTGCAGCACAGGGACTGAAGGATGCACAGCATCCCTTCTCAGAGAGTCTTTGCTCAGAAAGTTTGGCATCCAGAACAAACAGCAGCCTTCTTCACAAGGCAGTTTTAGACTCATAGAATCACAGAACATGTTGAGTTGGAAGGGACCCATCAGGATCATCAAGTTCAACTCCTGGACCTACACAGGACACCCCAACAATCATAGCAGAGCAGTAGAATAGTCCACTGAGAGACAGAGAAGGTTTCAAGTCCATTCCAATATCTGAGGGATGGAGAGACACTTGAAGGGCTTTGTAGAGGCCAGGACTCATGCTGACCTTTTCTTTTTTTTTTTTTCAGAAACTTGATCCTTCTGGGAAATTGTTTAAATCTCACAAAATATGACAGCTGGAAAATAACTTAACTTAGGGAGATGTATCTGGTATTACCTGGCAGAATTCCCTACAGATAAGGAATTCTGAAATTCTCACATAATTCTGTACAATGCTTTCAGGAGGATCTGATTGTCAATACTTTGCTCAGCGGCTCAGTAAGAGCAGAACTGGCATTGCTAGTAACAGGCCTTATCTAACTGTGCCAGGCCCCTGTCCTGGCCTCCCACACTTGTTATCTTCCCTTTTGTTATGAGAACATGCTCTGTGACCAGCCCTTGCACCTGGGTGTCCCTTGTGATGTTCAGTTTAAACATGCAATGCCAGCAAAGGCCTTGGAAATTTGAGCACAAGTAGAAAACAAAGGCCCCCAAATGGAAACCAACTCACAGACTGATGCTCAGTCACTGGCTGTGATAGAAGCTCAGCCTTGAGAGCTGAGGAAAGATTATTCCAAGTACAATAGACTAAGCAGGGAAAAAAAACCCCAGCCCAACAAGAGGATAAGGCACCTGCCCTGTCTGGGAAAGCAGCAGCCTCCAGCATCATAACAGTATGAGATCCATGGCAGAGAGGGGTCATTGCTAAGAACTGTCTAGAAACTCAGAAATCTTCTAAAAGCTCATGATCTTGAATTCTGGGGAGAAGGATCTCATCTGTCATCACAGAATCACAGTGAGATCACTGTAGCTGTGAGCTCCAAGGAAACCAACTCTCCCTGCTTCCTTCTCCTCCTCTCTCTGCCTGCTCCAAGTGTTACTGGATATAAACTGAACAAGGCTGGTTATGAGTTTGGGAAACAAATGCTTCAAAGGCAATTATGAGACTCCATGTACCCCAGCTTCCAAAATGACACCTGATGCAATAAAAGTAATCCCCAGAGACATTAAAGTACACCTAAATTAAATTCTAAGAGTAGTCTCTTCAATGCTAAAACTATTTGCTGGCTATCATCTGTAATCATCCTCTTACACACAGTACTCACTGAAAGTCACTTACGTGTGGCCTCTTCCACTGTAAATTGTGGGGCAGTTTCTTTAGCAGTGCTCCTGTTCCAATGGAGCTGATGTGAGCAGGGAAGGTGTCATCTGTGAACAAGCATTTGTTCTTCAAGCACGACTCCAGCAAAGCCTGGTAGTTCTGCTGGATGGGAGAGGTGTGTTTTTGAAAGACACTCCTGCCTAAAGGCACAGGTGACTTCTTTTTTTTCAAGCACAGCAGAAAAGGCATGCTGATGTCTCCAATAATACCAGGATAATTTTTTTTCCACTGAGGATTCTGGAGGGATCTGACACTGCACAGTTCTGCTGGAAATTCTTGGTTTTCTCAGATGAGGCGTGTCTTTTCAGAAGAATTCCTGACAGTTGAAGTAAGTATAAAAAGTAAATTTAATCCTGACTTTTAAAATTGTCTTCTTAGTCAGCAGGGGCAGGTAGGAACAGTGGCATTCCCAGGAGAAGTGGGGGCTCATCCAATTCTAACTGAGCACTTATCACTGCATTTTCAAGGCTTTAACATCACTGTAGATCTCAGTGAAATCAAAACAAGTGACCCAACTGACTTTTACCCGAGCTTTGAAGCCATACACATGGCTATTCTACGTCTCTCTCTGGACTATTTTAGGCTCTCCAGGATATTTTCATAACGTGTTGCAACATTACTGACAGTCTTAATTCAATCACATTCTGGCATGAAGATATTTCTTATTTCCCTTCCCCACCCACCCAAAAAAGAAAAGCAAGATAAAACAAAGGCTAACAGAAAAATGGAATACATTAGGTTTTAGAAAGCCACGACTCACACTCCTATGATAGTTATTTTGCCCTTTTTGCCTCATTTTGGAGAATGATATGATCTTCCCCAAGAGTTCACATTCCATCTTGCTGAACACCACAGATTCACACATGAAATTGCATGCTGAGGTATTTTTTTCCTTGTAACATTCAAGACAGATGTTTCTCATCCCCCCACTAAAAACACCAGAGAGTGCTGTCCTAGGCCTTTTTTTAATATTAGCAGCTATGTTAACGATTTGCACCACCCCTTGCTGGGAGAAATCATGCCTAAAATCTCAGTAGGAAAATCACTTCCATCAGTGCTAACAAAGTGATCATAATCAGTTAGTACGTGAAAAAAACTAACCAGGATGCAAAGTTAAAGGAATGGTTTATGTGCCATAATGATACAGTATTTGGAAGGCTCCCTCACACAGGAAGCTCTTTGGGACTCAAAATCCCTGCCCCAGGCACCCGAGGATGCTGGTCTCAGTTAGGCACCAGTTGATTGTTACTCCTATCAGAGCTGAAGGTCAGCAGCAGTCCCTGTGAGAAAACAAACAACCACACATTGTACTGTTCAACCACACAGAGTCCTCATTTGTTATAAACCCACTCTAAAGTGATCCACAAAGCTTGACCCTCAAGGGCAACCAAGAGAAAAATCTTCAAAAGATAACGCTGGAAATGAAAATTCAATTTTCTGTTGTACTCTAGACATTTCAGAGCTGAAAAAGAATTTAAGTGCCTAACAACTTGCTTACTTTTGCTCCAGATGAAAAATGCTGTCTGTCCCTCCAAACCCTCCCTTTTTACAGCCACTGGCCTTCACGGCTGCAATAACACGAGCAACAGACAGAGATAGATTTAAGAGAAAAACAAAGGAAGAAAACAGCCTCGAGACCAGCTGCACTTTACATAGGGAGACAAAACATGTATGAAGAAAAATTTCTCTTTCTGCTGCTCCCCAGGAAAAGAAGTGGAGAGCAACTGGCACACTTTGAGCTACAGTGAAGAACAAACATTTGAGACTTGGTTTTTGGGTGTGCAGAGTATTCACAGTGCCTGATAAAACTATTTTAACTTTTCACCAGTTCTCACTTCACTCTAGCATTTATTTGAAAAAGAATTAAGTTTTATATACAGGTCTTGAAACCCAAAGATAGCATGAAAAAAACAATGCTTTCAAAAATGAAGGTTTAAATCAGTGAACATTTTCAAGAAATTCAGCCAGCACCCCTGACTGCAACAGTGTGTGTTGAGTCAATGATGCTAATTTGTATGTTTTGAAAACCTCCCAGCTGAACCTGACTGTGTGTTGTTTAAACTCTTTTCCAAATTACCTGGAAATCTTCAAACAAAAGATGCAATGAAGCATTTTGTGTGTCATGAACAGTCACTTCTCAGATAGCAAGTGTTCCACCTTGTGTTTAACCTTCTGCCTGGCCACAGCCCTGTTTATGAGCAGGCACCAGATCCAGCTGTACATTCCTGTACTCCACTCAGCAATGGTACTGAGCCAGACTGAATCAGTCCTCCTGCACAGGTGGAGCAGAGTGTGTGCATGTCTCTTCCAGCAATTAAAATTTCTAAGGGAAAGCAGCCAAGTGCAGCAGACAGAGGTTAAAAGCTTTAGGGGGAAGCCACGAGCCAGTAGGTGAAATGGATTTGATTCTCTATTCTTTGCACATTCCCCTAGTTAGCATATTTACCATCTGATCTAAGTCTATCCACTGCATTAGCATCCTATGATGTCCCCTGAGCTTTCTCAAGATCTTAAATATCTCATCCCTAAGTCCTGAAATGAGAAGCTGAAGAATCCATGGAAAATCCTTCACTTTTTGTAAAAGCAACTGGACCATGAATTAATTCTCTGAGAGCCTCTTACTCATTCTCTGAGTGGATTTACCTCAGGCAACACTTGGACAGTGGGCAATTTGAGGACTAAACCTGGGGATGACAGAGGTCAGCTCTTCTGATTTAACAAAGACAATCCAAATCTGGGCTGAGGTGCTGCTCCTGATTGTGTAGAACAGAGCAGTAAATGTTTGCATGCAAAATAATAAATTTTAGGGTGAGCAGAACAAACAATGCAGGGCCATTTTTTACAACCGTTCATGTAATACAGCAGAACATTAGCTACAGAAATTAGCAGTCATTAGTCAAAATGATAGTGTGAGTATATTAGGCTTTGTTAATCTTTATTAGTCTCTAAACAAAGAGTATAAAAACATCACTTGCAGGTACAACCTCTAGTCTTTGATTAAACAGAGTGCTGTATTTCAGAAAAAAATCCTCAAAGCTGACTCCTGCTCTTCCTGTGGGCTTTTAAAGCAAACAGAAATATCCTGAAAAGAAGCACTGAACTGTGTTTTCTCACTAAATGAATGAATACAGAGACAGGTGGATGACCTTTCCCTGCATTTCCTGTGCTTAGATTATTGGCCCAAAAGTTGATGAGTACCTTCTGGTGCTGAGATTTTCAAGGTCAAGCAGTGAACCTGCTGCCACTGATCTTAACAAAAAGTCTGTATCAAAAATGCCTGGATGGCTTTCAGAACTTCAAGTAATACCTCTCTGACCAAAGATTCACTTTTAAGGACTCTGGATGAGATTTCAAAATACCTATCCTTTGCTGTGGAAATTTTCATAGCTACATCAAAATCAGTGGAAATATGAAAACACCATTTACTCAAGATCTGTGCTTTAGCACTTAAGGTTACAACATCCTATTCATAAGCATCCCAATATTAGGTATTCTGACTACTCAGAACTCCCTCTAATGACAGATAAAATTTCTGATCTCTGCAGAATACTTAGTGATCGAGTATCAGCCAAACCAACTCTAAACAGCAAAAGTGAGAGAACAAGGGTGCACAAAATCTGGGTTAGCTAAAACACCAGCCTGTGTTGCCAACCACTTGGCAGGCAGAAGCGTTGGAGCTGTGACATGCAGGGCAGCTGATGTGGCTCATCTAGCTGCTTTACATCACACCCACCCTTCCCACGTTTGCTGATACAAACTTTTTGCCTTTCCCTTCAACACCTCCAGAGCACAGCACAGCAGCAGCTGCTGCATTGTGTAACTAATACCCCCATCTCATCCCAGAGGACAGCTTCATCTTAACATGGTGATAGTTACACTCCCTTCAAACCCCTGGAAAACCCTAATTCTGTGCTAGCCAGACATAACTGCTAAATGCCAGCACCAAATCCCTCTACATAGCACTTGCAATTGATGTCCTACCTTCTCCAGGTGTGTTCTCACAGCAAAGGATAACTGGCAGTGATGCCTGCTGGTCATAAATAGTATATTTGTGTGTATTTATGTGCACGTATATATATGCCTAGCATACGTAACCCCAAGAGCCTGCCCTAACCTATCAAACACTGTGGTAAGAAGCAGGAGGTGGGAAAAAAAAACATATTGAGCAATGACAGAAAACTCTGGAGAACTCAATGCAAAATACTCCACGGAAGACATGAAAGAACAGGTCAGCCCATCATGCAGGCTAACTTTTGACTCACCCATTGCTTCAGTGGACAGCAGTTTCCTTGTTTAGTTTGTCACTCGATTATTCAAAGCAAAAAACTCCATGTCTCTCCATAAATCACTGGCAATGTAGAACAGGAAGATGAGTCCAACTGTGTCTTAATACATTTTAACAGGATTTCTGCTTTCAGGTAAGAAAAAGTTCAGGGAGGAAATAATATCAAAGCCCCCATATTTTCTCAGAACAGATGGAGACGTGACACTTTGTCAATCAGTTAATAATAGAAATTTCTACAAAGAACATTAATGTAAGTTTTATGGAGTTGTATGTCCTGTGGCAGAGACAGACAAAATCATTCAAGAGTTATAGACCAAGCTTCTGCAGCAAGGATGGCAAAGGGCTCAGAGGATTTTTCTTTCCAGCACTATTACAGATATCCCATCAGTCAGGTCCCCTGTGTGCAATACAAGCAGCTTTCTTTGCCAAACAGATCTAAGGAGGGAGCTCTCTGGAAGCAAGAATGCTTCCTGCTCACTGGATGTACATTATCCAGCCACACATTCCCCATTTCTGGTGGCACTTCTGGGTACCAGCACCTCGTTCCACTTCAGGCAATGAGGGACTAAGAGCAGTATAGGGAGGGTAGGGAAAAGCAGTGTGTGTGTGTGCGTGCGTGTGTGTGTGTGTGGGTGAAGCAAGATACCTGAAAAATGGTAGGAGAAAGGTAATGGGAAATATTTCAGAGGAATATGAAGGAGCAGTGAGGGCAGGAGAGGAAGGCAGCAGTTTTCTGAGTTGCAAAGGCAAAGCAATGAGTGAGGAAAGGAATAGACTATGCTGGACACAATTTTTTGTCTCTACATAGGCCATATGGCACCAGCAGGCAGTTGAGAATTTTGATCCAGCTGAACCAGAGGAAACTCTCCCTCCCTTATTTATCAAATTAGTATATTTGGTTTAATTCTGGGGGGCTGCTGCTCCTTCCTCTCCCTTCTTTCCTTTCCCACAGCCCTGGTTATTCCCTGTTGAACCCATCAGCACCTGAACTTTTGACACCGTCTCCTCAGGTTTCACACTTGGTAATGCACAGTGACAGTAACTGCACTGGCAGGAAGTTAATTCTACTGAACTACACTGCTCCCACAAGCTTCTTGAAACTGTCTGAGTCACCACATCTTTTCAGATTCTGTGACTTCAATGTCCCCATCCTCAGATGATCTTTTGTAGGAAGTAAACCTGTCCAGCCTAAGGCAGCAGACAAGCAAACACATTTGTCACCATTTCACAAGTTTCTGTTTTACAACATTGTGACTTCCCCCCAAAACACCAGGTTTCATTTTGTGTGCAGATACTACATGACTTTCAAAGCACAAAACTTCATGTCTCTCCATAAATCACTGGCAAGGTAGAACAGGAAGATGTTCTGACTGACTCAGCCTCACTGACTTTCATCAAGTGGAAGTGAAGCTTTTCCAGCAAGTCCCTCTCTCCTGGTCAAGGTAAGCATCCAGCAAAGTGACTTCAAGCCCTGCTACCACAAGCAGGGACACGACTGAGAAATTACAGAACTAAAAGTTAAATCCATCATATCTTTAAAGATAAAGACAAATTCTGTAGTAGGGGACTGTAGCAGACCCCCACCAATATGTTCTGAGCACTGCAGTAGAGTGGTTTCTGTGCAGGGCAATCAAGGGAGAGCTACTACATTTAAAAAAATGTAAATTACTAAAAAAACCCCCAACTTACTAAAGATTGTACCATTAAGACCAATCTATCTGACACAAAACCATCCATTAAAACACATCTGTTTAAGAAATGAAAATGAATAAATAATAGAAACAGATTAAAACTTTCAGTTTGATGCTGGCAGAAAGAAAAACCTAATTACACTGTAAATTTCCTTTCCTAATTTTACTTCCCTTTGTTTTTGGCAAGCTCTGTACCCCAAGGTAAAGATAGCTGTTGAGGAAGTCAGTCTCAGATGGCTAAGAAAACAGACTGAAAAATAAACAAAAATGTGCAATGTTTGTGAGATACCTACAGAAAGTCTATAAAGACTGTCAAGTTTCGTTGTGACCTGCCCCAGAGATAGTGAATCACAGGAAAGGGACTCTCTCTTCAGCCAAGGCATAAAAAAATTTTTTTGGGGCCATTTAGCCATCAGATATGCATATTTATGACTTGTGAAGTTTAATGATTAATATCCTCACCTTGTAAAAGGGGAACAATTGGGCTTCTGCCATACCTGTGGCAGTCAGCTCCCGCAGCCTGCACAACAGAAACCTTGCTTTGCTCCCCATTTGCTGCATTCAGGAAGGGCACCAAGGTGGCCTGGGGAGATTTACAATCAAAGGCTTCCTGGCCTGGCCTTCACTCAGCTCTGAGGATAACACAAGCAAGCACCAAAGAGACTCCATATATAGCTGTAGAAATGCCAGAGCGCCATCGGAGGAGCACAGCCCTTAAATGGCAGAACTATCTAGAAGATGAAAGCGAGTCTTTTCCTACAAAATGAGTAATTCTTGCCAATACATGTTGAATTCTATGGGGCCTTTCATATTCAGGAGTTTTCACTGGAAAGGAGTCATCAGATTCTTAAAGCCGAAAGCCTCTATTTATAAAACTAAAGAAAGGAGGGAAATTGGTCTTAAGGAGGTTTCAAAATATCAGTTCCACTTTCAGCTCTAGGCATTGGCAGAAAAGCAGAAAAGTCTGATCTTCAGAAAATACAGTCAGCCTGCTATGTTCTTCCAGAAAAAGAAAACTGGTCCCTGGAGTCAGTGCTTGCACCTCCTGGGTCAGCATGCGAGTGCCTAGGATCACACAATGAGAACACAGAAAGCATCTTCTCCTGCAGTACAACGTCTAGAAATGGACCTGGATCATTGTTCAGGCATACAGGACCACACAGTCTCCATGTGTCCCCCCTCCCCTGGGGAAAAAAAAAAAAAAAAGAAAAAAAGAAGTTTAATGCAGAACTGCCTCTGCTTATGCAAGGTCTGGGCTCCTCCCGGCTGAAATGGCTGGGAAAGGGTAGGAACTGCCACACGGCAGGACTGCTTCCAAAACTGCCTCTTGCCACATTCTTCGGACCCATGGGATGGACTAAAGTGAAAAAGCCTTTAGGAGATATTTTAGGAAAAAAATTCCTGCTTTATCCCAGCTGCGCAGGGGAGATGAGGAGAGCCTGGCAGCAGAGCTGATGGCCAGCCCCAAGGACATGCTGATCCTCAGGCTACTCCTGGAAAACCTATGTAACTGTCCTGTCATCCCTCACTGCTAGAGAAATAAAGAATTTGGGACAGTAGAGAATTTGCCCGTCTCATCTACTTAGATGGAGAACTTTTCCAAGCACTGCCAGAGCTGTGAGCCCTACGAAGAGAGGGGCAGCAGTGCAGCCCAATCACGGGGCTGGGGAAAGCACAGTCCAAGACACAACAGAGAGCACCTCATGAATGTGTATAAATATCTAAAGCTGTCAAGGGAATGGAACCCGGCTCTTCTTAGTGGTGCCCAGCAAAAGGACAAGAGGCAACGGGCAGAAACTGAAACACAGGAAATTCTACCTGAGAGTAGAATGAGTTCCTGAGTGTAAGGAAGAACTTTATTGTGCTGATGACCACACATGGAACACGTTGCCCAGAAAGGCTGCAGAGTGTCCCTCACTGGAGCATCCCACAACCATCTTATCGCAATCTTGCGCCACGTGCTCTGGGATGACCCTGCTTGAGCAGGGAGGTTGGACCACCACTGTGGTCTCTTCCAAGCTGACCCGTTCTGTGATATGCTGGAGACCCAGATGAGGCTGGCAGTGCTCAGGAACAGCCGCCTCTCTCTCAGATTTGCACTCGCACGGTTCATTTCGGATGTTTTAAGGTGAATTTCGAAGCCAACCGAGAAATGAAATAAAATGGCGGCCGGGCTGAAACTCCCCTCAACGGCCCCCAGGGGGCGCAGCGGGACCCGGCCCCTCCCCGCTGCCCAACATGGCGGCGCCCGGCGCGGCTTCACCCGCCGGTGAGAACGGGCGGGCGCCTGCCAGGAACGGCCAGCTTCCGGTGCCCGCCCCTTTCCTGGAGGGCCGGCCCTCCGCGCCATGCCCACGCCGGGAGCCGGCGGTGTGAAGGGAGGCGGCGCCCGCCGGTGCCGCTGGGCCGGGGCTGCGCGGACGAGCCGCTCCTTCAGCCTCCCGCGGGGAGCGCTTTCTGGCTGAAATCGCCGGCGCAGGTGGCGTGAGGGCGGACGGCCCTTGCGGGTGGGCGCCGGAGCGGAGTGAGGCCCGGCCGGCCTGAGGGGGATGCGCGGCTAGCCCGCGCTCGCAGCCAGCCCAGCCCAGCCCCGGTGGTCGTCGCGGAGCTGGCGTCAGGAGGCCACAAGATGTTCAGCTGGCTGGGCACCGACGACCGTCGGCGGAAGGACCCGGAGGTGTTCCAAACGGTCAGCGATGGCCTGAAGAAGCTGTACAAGACCAAGCTGCTGCCGCTGGAAGAACACTACAAGTTCCACGAGTTCCACTCGCCCGCCCTGGAGGATGCCGACTTCGACAACAAGCCCATGGTGCTGCTGGTGGGGCAGTACTCCACTGGGAAGACCACCTTCATCAGGTAAAATGCCGCTGCCCCCCTCCCAGGCATGCCTGCACCCTGGACGCCCGGGCACTGGGGTGGGGCAGAACGCGTCTCTGCTCCTTGTGCTGTGGCTCGATCCCCCTTCTGTCACCCCCTTCGCATCCCCTCAACAGCTTTTCATTGAAAAGTCACCTCCGCTCAAAAGCAGAGCATCCCTTCGCAAGCACAGGGTGGTGTAAGATGTCCCATAAAACACCGACGTGGCAAAAAGTAGCCCAGGGCAGGGCTGAGGAGTGCAGGCAGGGCAGGAGCGTGGAGATGTGAGTCACTGGGGCCCTCCTGGCCGCTCAAAGTGCAAAGGCTTTGGGAAGCCTCGCGCGGGGCATTCCGTGCCTGCCCTGCCCGGGTTGACCCTTGTGATAGCGATTCTTTTCAATTTGCTGTAGCTTTTGAGCGGCGAGGCGGCTTTAAAGGGGGTGCTTCGGTTTGCAGTCGTTGCTGTTACACGCTTGCGTATGACTTTTTCTGCACTGTCCCAGAGACAACACTCAGAAGCCACTTAGAGAAGCATGTGTGCCTGTGCGCAGAGAGACCTGCCCCTCTTCAGGGCTCCAGAAGCAGAGCCCTGTTTTAACTGTGTCCTGCTCGGCCGAGATGCTGGGAGCAGCAAGTTCCTTTCGAAATGTAAAGAAAGAGCAGCTGCCAGCAGCTCTTTCATTTCGATGATGTGAAACTGTCGCAGAGAGGGTTAAACTTTTCCAGCTGGACTTGGTTGCAGGGATCTCTGTTCAGCCATGCTGCTAGTTCAACTTGCAGCAGCCTTTCCCTTGGGATCATAGCTGAAGCTGTGCTTTCCGTGTTTCCTATGTGATTCATAAGCTAAGCGTTAAATTCCAGCCTTTTTCTGGTGTGGCTGTGTTGAAATCTGTGGAATTACCCCAGTGTAAATCTGGACGCTAGCCACAGACAGCCAGCAGCCCTTTGTTCTACCAGTATTTCTTGGTGAAGGAGAGAACTGCAGAGAGTAGAGAGAGGTGAATCAAATTGACTGTACCTCTAAAGGAATGACCTTGAGAAATGCAGGGGCTTTTTTTTTTTTAATGTGCTGTAATATTCCTGCTGCTAAATTTCCTGGTTAGGGGCCAAGAACAGAATGCACTTCTGCTACCTTGACTTGTACCTGGCAAACAAAGTTTAAGAGTTAAAAGGCTTTTCTCATATGGGCAGGTCAGGTGGATGGTGAAAGGGTGCAAAAGACCCAGAGAAACATTTTGCACATGTTTGCAAAGGGAGTTACTCTTCTAAGAAATAGAGAGGATAGCACAAATGCCTGGTTCCACCCCAGATCTTTGTTTTGTGACTTGGTACCAAACCTGTTTGGAAAGCTTTTTCTGTCCTCTGGGTTACAGACACTCAGAGCCTGAACAGGAGGAATTGCTGAATTCCTGATAAGGCTATCTAACTAAAGCATCTCTTCCTAATTCTTTTCTCTGGGTTGTCAGCATCAGTGTTTCTCTGCAGTCTCACCAGCATGCTGTTAGCAGAGACTTCCTGCCTTTGCCCCTCTCTGTTCAGTGAAGTCCTTCTTCTGTAAGCTTCAGCTCCTTTTGCAGAAGTTTGGGTGCCTAGAGCACGTTCCAGGCAAAAGATTGAGTCTTTGCTCATGTGGGATGGCAGCAACAACCTTTTTGCTGCCAGCAAGTGGATCTGAGCCTCTGACAGCTGCTTTTCACTCATGCTTGTGTCCTCTTCTCCCAGTTTTTTCCAGACACAGGGCTGAGATGAGCCTACAGAGATGATGGTCAAGCAAAAGTGACCAGGAGCTTTGGCAGCTTCTGCTTCACTGGGGTGCCAAATGGGCCTTCCAGAAAGGCAGAGCCTTCTGTTTAAAACAGTGCCTAAGAAGGTGAAAGTTAAGAACTTTGGTAGAACCCCAGGGTTCTAACAATAGAAGAAGTGTGAGAGTCTGTTACTCCAGTGTGTTCCCAGACAAAGGCCAGAAAACCTCGTGTTGCTCGTGACAGGCTTCCAGCGTGAGCTTGCAGGCACTGCTCATTAAAGAGCTGGGATAAGCACCAGATTAGCATCCAGAGTTATTGTGGGAAGGCAAGTGGGAGCTAAAGCTGAGAGCAGGGAGGAGTTACAGGGGGCTGGGGGGAGGAAGTGGGAGGGTTGACAACCATTATGTCTTAGCAGTAGAGTGAAGCAAGAAACAGCCTCTGGACATTCTGTCCACAGTCTTGTCAGGATGGGGGATAATTAGGGTTATCCTTATGTATCAATTCCACTCTTAAATTGCATCCTGCTTGTACTGCCATGCAATTTAGGGAGATGACTTAATGCTAGTAAACAATCATGTGGAATGAGCTCAGTCCCACTTTACCTGGATCCCAGGACACCTAACCAAAAAAAAACCAAAAAACCCAAGACCCTTAGTCACCTACCTAAGGAACGTCTGTCTTCCAAACCTCTTTCCTTGTTTTGAGGAATCTGAGGTGAAACAAGGAAGAAATGCAAGGCTCTGAAGCACCTAAGCTGCAGCATCTTGCAGTGAGGCTGCTCTCTTGTCAGGAGCTGATGGCAGAAAAAAGCAGTCAAGGTCAGCAGTGAGAAACATTCCTAGAGGCTGAGCCAGGGAAGAGGGAGGTGAGTTGTGTGGGTCAAAGCCAGTGAAGCGAGACCAGAGCATGGCTTGTTTTCAGCGGAACCAGGCTGCTCCCTCTTCTCCTTGCAGGGACACAGAACTGAGCCTTTCTGTGCTACATGAAAGGTGTTGCATTGCTAATGCAGCTTTTCCACTCCTGCTTCCTGCTGTATCATCTCTTTGTGCTCACTCCCATTTCTCTCCTCAGCATACATTTGGCTGATGCTTTTCCACAGGGTTGGGGGCTGAAAGTCGGTGCTGGTGAGGGCAAGGCGACACCTCTGCCTGGGAATATGTGACAGCCACTGCAGGATCTCACTGAAGCCTGCCTTCATAACGTTATTGCTTTTTATGTTTCCTGTAAGAGGGTGGGAGTACAGGACAGAACATTACTCTCCTAATTAACTTAGATTCCTTGGTAATTTCTAAAAATAATCCTGGCTCAAGTCCAGCCATGCTGCTAATAAAATAAACAAGCCTGCTAGAGCCCTACTAACTGTCAACATAGCTTGCTTTTCTGGTATAGCCACCCCTTCCTCCTACAGCTAATCATTTACACGTCCTGGCCTCTCCACGCTGTTTGTCACAGGCTACACGCAGAGCTCTGGTGTGACCTCCCCGTGCGGCCCTGAACCTTTCATCTGTGCCTGCATCAGGCAGTTGTCACCATTTCCTCCTGCTCTGCCCTTCTTCCCGTTCCGCTCAGCATCACCTCTGCTGCCACACTCGGCAGCATCCTGCAGGGCTCCTGCATGACTCATCACGGGCCGGCAGCCCCTTCCCCCACATCCTGCGGCACTCGTGCCCAGGGAGCCCGGCCTCTCCCCACCCATCCCCAAATCCACCTGGGAAAGGCGACCCCAGGCTGGGCTGGCACTAACGCAGCTTTCCTGCCCTGGCCCTTGCCAGGAACAAGCCTGAAATAGGCAAACAGCATGATGCTTCCAGCCACATGCCAACTCCAGACACTTCTCTAAAAAGCAGATTGGTCATAAAAAACATATTCCTGTGCTCCACAGACTTCCCTAACCTGGCTGGGAGTCACTCCCCCAGAACTTTGAAGGTGTTCAGCAGCTCGGCTTAAGGCATGCACCACTGGCAGAGGAAATTGCTTGCTGGTGGTTGGTGTTTTCCACAGCTGTTGTTTGCTCTTCTCTCCCAGAAATCCCCACAAATGTGACAACTGCATGTGTTCTCTCTCTTGCCTCTGGTAGCCAGGGCAGGCTGTGTCGCTGCTGAGAAGTGCCTTCCCCCCATCAGGCAGTGTCAATACAACCCCTTGTATTTGTCCTCTGCACAATGAGATTCTTATGCTGCTGACACCCTGCTGCACAATGTACCCAAATCTCCCAGAGAGGCCTCACTTAAAATAGATGCTGTGATAGTGGGCAGTACAAATCTTCATCTCTCTGCTTTCCTGCCACTTGTTGCACATAAGTCAATAACATTGGTGTGTAGCTACTTCTTTTGTTCTTTTGTTAGGATTTTTTGTTTTGTGTTTTTTAAGTCTTATACAAGAAATAAACACAGTAATGCTTTGAAATGTTAGCTGAGTGGAGCTGTGATAAAATTCTTTCAAACAGTCTGTCTGGAGGAGTTGCTGTTCCACACAGGACTTTGGTTAGTTTTTCTGGGAAGCTTTATCTATAAATAACAAACAACTCCCCCCCTCAACTAATTTTTACTTCTGCTCAAAAGTTGTCATATTACATGTGCATTTCAAGCCTCTAAAAAAGAAAAAAGGTGGTTGTTCCAGCAAGGCTGCAACCTGACATCAGGAGTAAGGGGCCTTTCTCAAAAGCCCTTCACTTGCTATATTTGACAGCTGTTAACACTGCCTGTTTCTTTTCTCTCGAGTATTTGCATGGGGAGAACGCAAAGATTTATTTCTATGGATTCAGTGAATTTCCATCTGTATAAAGCCACTGGCTTGACAGCAATGTCCATCAGGGACTAGTGAATTGCCATCTAGGAGGCACAAGTTAGTTCCAAAGTCTGACCAAGTGGCTTCTAACCTAACAAATAGCGTGAAGAGCTTCTCAGGGAATTGAACCAAGAACATTCAGATGATAGTCTACAGAGTGCTTGGTGGGTGAGAAGTAACCCCTCCTTGTTCTCAGGTGCTTCAAACTAGAGAGGAGTTGCTGTGGCTGCCAGGAAGGGGCACTGTGATCACCAGCCAGAGAGGTGGCACACACCAGGACTACCTGCAGACTTTTTTCTTTAGTAATGACCCAATTTTATAGGAAAGTTTGAGAAAACCCTTCATAAGGTTTAGATAAATAGGGTATATCCACCCTAGTGTAGGAGGTCAGAGGGATGCTCTCTTCCTGGATTATTTCAGGTCTTTTAAGAGCTGCTCAACAGCTGCTGTTGCATCTCAGGGTTCTGCAATTAAGAAGAATCACTTCTGGTGGCTTTCTGGTGAGCATGGGACTTGGAAATCACTTTGGACAAAAGATACAAGAAAATACATGATAATACACCAGTAAAGAAGGCGTGGTCATCTCCTAAGGGAATTATGGATATCATTTATGGAGATATTCTTGTTGCAGTAAAGTGTGTACCAAGCCAGATAAGTGTCAGTGATTTGTCCTGCGTGTACATTTGGTTGTTTTACCTCTAGATCCAGTTGATTTGGCCTTGCCCATTGGGAACTGAAGACACATTTGCTGACATGGTATCAATAAATAGCCTGCACAGTGTTTTTTTGTTTCTCCTTAAACACTGGATAGTGATTACCTATGCTAAAATGACAGTGAAAGTAGGAACCCCTAAAAAGTTATCACAAGCCTTCATGCCAGTGGTCCTGTAGTCCCTCACACAGGGACTTCCCTCACTTAGACTCACCTGAGTGAACCAATTCTGGTGCTTAGACATATCAGTCTCAATCATGAAAAGAATTTCCAGTCCTTCTCCTATTTCCACATCCCCATAATCTACTTCTAACATCATGGCAATTCTGAAATAATCTTTCTACCTACTGATTAGGTTAAAGCAATGGAAGAGGGAGTGCCAGCTACCCTCTGGCAACAAGCAACACATTATTATACTAACTTCCATAGTCTAGTAGTATTTTTATTCATGTAACTAGCCAGAACTTACTACTTGTCACTTCCGACACCACCCCATACTGAGGGCTAGACCAGTTCTAGCTTCCTTCTGCAAGCCACATGCACATAATGGTCTAAGTTTTCAGCACAGCATCAGCAGGTGGTTTCCTACACACAAACACAGGCCTGGCCTCAGTGATGGCATTTGGCACCTTCCTGAGCCAAAGGGAACTGTCCCGTGCACACACCATTGACCCACCCTGAACTTGGCAGGGTCAGTTGGGATGTGCTGCCAGGGTCCTATTCAAAGCCCTACAACCCCATGGGTGACTATCTTTCCCTGAAATTTGCCAAACTACCTTCAGGAAATAATAAGGGAAGCTGTACTCAGTGTGCTGTCTAGCTTGATATACAGTTTGGAATATTCTCCCCCACCCAGGTGTGTAGTGCTCAATATGCTTGAGCAGTTTGTAGTGCAGGCCTGTGGCTGCATTTCAGAAGCACACAAGGACAGAGACTGAGACTTCAGTCAGGTGCAGGGCAAGTTGGCCTTTAAGCAGCTGATGTAGGCTGGTGGCTAAGCACATTAGTTGTTTGAGTCTGCTGAAACGAGCAGCAGCCAAGTAATTGATATTGGCACCAAGAGCCAGTAGGGTTTCAGGACTGTAGTGGTTTAACAGTAGTGTGTAGTAGGATTAGCTCTGTGATTGCAGTGAACTGCTGGTTTTACTTTGCTGTGCTGACTCTGCTCCAAATGTCTTGAGGATTGAAGTACATAAAATGATGCAATATGATGAGAATCTCTTCCCAGCAGCTATAATCATCTTAATTTCTTAATCCACCTGAAATGAGCTTTCAGTGTTGAGATCCTAAGATCCTAAGTAGAAAAGCTACCAAGACATTTATCAAACAATTGAGTGACAGTGCTAAAAATAGTCTCAGAAGGATCCATGCTCTTGAGCTTCATAATTGCACTGCAATCTTCAGTACAACTCATTTAGGACTTAGCAGCTTGTGGCTCATGCCCACACCCTGTTTTTTCACTTACAGGTACCTGCTGGAGCAGGATTTCCCAGGGATGAGGATTGGACCAGAGCCTACAACTGACTCCTTTATAGCAGTTATGCAAGGAGATGTGGAAGGAATCGTTCCTGGAAACGCGTTGGTGGTGGATCCCAAAAAACCGTTCAGGAAACTCAACGCCTTTGGCAATGCCTTTTTGAACAGGTCAGTACTCAAGAACTCTCTTGTTCTGCAGAGTAAAGTTAGAACCTAATGAGCAGCATAGCAAGTACTGTAAAGGGATAATGCACTTCTTTTCCTCCCATCCACATGGCTGATTCAAAGCCAGTCCAGTCCTACCAGATGCACATAAGTCAGTTGCTGAAGGGCTGATAAATTCAAGTGGGACAAATCTCCATTTTACTTGAACAAACAAAAAATGGTAACACAGCCTAAGCTTATCCTGTAGGAGATTAGAGGTAAATATCTTCATTACATTTGTTGTCCCCTGCTTCAGTATTTCTAGCTTCTTCCATTTGTAATCAAAACCAGGCTCTCTCCTTTTCCATGCCTTATACATAAAACCTCAGGTGCAAAGTGATGACCACTCTAATGTGTTTCCTGTAAAAAAGAGTAACAGGGTGTTTGGACAGCGACTCTGTGACATGAGGAATTTAACCTTTCCATCCCCTAGACCCAGCCCAGTCATAGGGAGGTTTTGGATCTAGGCCTCACAGGAAGCCAGCAGCACACACCCATATCCTAGATGAGCACAAACTGTGCTGCAGAAGGCAACAAACTGACTACACCCATCATCGACGCCTTCCCTTAACACTGTGGGAGACACTGGAAACATGGCAGCTGCTCAGCCAAACAGGCAGGAAAGCTGGGCTGGGCTCTGGCTCCTGTTCAGTCTCCCAAGATTAGAGAATGACTGTCCAGAGGGTGCAGCATCTCCTACCAGCACTGACCACAGGAGTGCTGTAGTAGGCTGCAGCGAGGCAGGGAAAGGGACTGCAGAGTAGCGTGGGGAGAAACTTGCTGGCAGGGGAGGGACCTAGCTGGAGTCACTGCTGTGTGGAAAACCTCACAGTACCTCAGGGTGACAGGAAGCAGTATCTGATCACTGCACGGGAGCATCATTCAAATACAGCAACATGGTCCTGCACCAGAGAGACTTTGAGAAGTTTTTGTTGTTTCGTAGAGCCCTGAACATCTGCACCTGACCAACAGTTAGGGCAGGTGACTTCCCACTCCCTACATCAGGGCAGAACAGTCATTTGCCCTAAGAGAATAACAGTCCTCTTGCCTGGGGTGCAGAGATCATGGATAAAGAGGACATAATTCAGAGCAGCTCAGCTGATAGCCAAGAACAGCCACAGCTGGCAGACAGTTCACTGCAGAGAAGGAACATTAGGCCAGGCATGGGGGGCAAAAAAGCAAACACTTCTGAACTAGCTTGATGGATGTGTCCTCAATGCGATTTGCTCCTGATACAGCAAGGAATCTCTGCATGCATTAACCCAGTTCACTGTGTCATGCTGTGCTCTTGTTATGCTGCTTCTGCTCTTCCTTCTCCTGAGGAAAGAGTCAAGTCTGTGCCTGTGCAGGCAGCAGGGCAGAGGGACACAGCAGTGGTTCAGCAGCAGCATAAGTACAGTCCTTCTAGCAATGCAGGGAGTAGCCACAGCAGCTAATGACATCTTTCTCTTGCTGACATGAAAAAAGAGAGGGTAATGATTTCTAAACGGACAGAGGAGACACGCTAAGGGGGACTGGCTCAGCTGTGTGAGCATCACATGCTGAAAATGCAGATGCCAATGCCCAGCTAATTAGGAAATTAAACACATGCAAGAGTTGACTCAGAGGGCCAGAAATTTAGCAGATGTAAGTCCTGGTGCACCCACTGGACCAGATCAAGCCATCAACACTTACTTCTCCAGTGGGCCTGGCTTCTGGGCTGGGGACAAGCAGAGCTATCTCTGCCTTGCACATACCTCACTGCTGCTGTATATATGCCTATGCCCTGACCTCAGCTAGGAGGCTGTGAGCAAGAAATTTGCAGAAGGAAGCTAATCTTCAGGGGCCACACCTCTAAGCTGAGATAAGATTGGCCATGGGGAAGTCTGCTTTGCCAGGGATGGTTAAAGGTAGCACTTGGCTGTGAGCATCAGTGGAAAGAAACAGAGCAGCATGAGGCAGTAGCATTCACACAAGCCAAGCTGGTTTTGGCTGAGAGGTGGCAGCCCACAGCACTGTGTCATGTGGGGTGCAGAGCCTGCTGCTCCAGGAGTGAGCATCCACCCTTAGCTGGGACTCCCTCCCCAGAGAGAGGGATCTGCTGCTTCCCAGGAAGCAAGGGAAGACTGGTACAGTCAGGATTTGGCTGGGAGACAAGTAAATTGTGCTGCTCAGAGCCTGTATCCTCCTCCCCTTCATTCCCAGGAGATGGAGCACCTGCCCATACCTGGGACACAGGGCTGAAGTGAGGATAGCAGGTCTGCAGAATCCTGTCTCTTGTCTGTTCTTCTTGCCCCCTGGGCATTGAGAGAAGGGCTTGTTTTCCTTTCTCCAGCTCTGCTGGCCAACCCCCACCTCTGGGAAGATTCCAGAGAGATGAGAAGTTGCACCCTGTTATCAGGAAGACTTGTTTGGCACCAAGGGCCTGGAGCAAACTCAGGAATCTCGCCCATTATTTTTTTTAACACGTTGACTAGGTTGCAAGAATTCCCCCATCTCCAAAGTCTGTTTTGGGAAGCTAAGGTGGAGTCGGTCCTGATTTTGTGTTATGAACAGCTGGAGAGGTAGATAGCATGTTGTTCCTTCAGCCCTGTGCTCTGCCTGTAGAGGTGGTGAAACTCTGGTTTGGCATGGCATTCTTCCTTTCATATGGCCCAAACAGAATTAGGTCGAGCTCCCTCAGGTCCTGCAGTTCTGCTGGGACAACAAGAGGGCAGCAGCCTTAACTTTGCCAAAAGAGCCAGAATGCACTCACTCATGCTGGCCTCTGACCTTATATCTGAAATCTCCTGTGGAGTACTTTTCCTTGAGAAACTGGTGGAAAATCCCCCTGCCCCATTTACTATTACAGCACAAGGAGTACTCAGGGCTGTAACAATGAAGAGCAAACCTGGGTTGGCAGGACAAGGGAATAACATGACCTCCTGAGCCTTTTGTTCTCTGCTGCTGTGCCTGGCACTCAACAGGATAATCAAGCCAGTCCCCCTCTTTGATATGAGTTATTACACATTCAGAAATGCTCCCTGTTGCCACCTGCCAAGCTGGGGATGTGGGAAGCTGTAATATGTGGTCTGAAATAGCTGACAGCTTAGGGGAGGAGACACACTTTAACCCATGAGGATTCACTCTTATCAGAATGTTTTTAGGGTCAGACAAGTAGAACAATTGGGTTGTGGCTTAGCCTGGAGGAATTCAGAGGTGCAGGGGCTTCTGCAGAGCCAGACACTCATCAGAGCACTGCAGGGCTGCATCTGCCCTCACTGCACTGAGTGGTCCTTGTACCAGCCCCCATCCTCTGTGGTTCTGCCTCCTCCCACAGTAACATGTTTTTTGTGCCTGGATGTCACACCACCCCATTAATATGCATATGTACACACACACACACTCAGAGATGCCTGGAATGCCATCCCAAAAAGGCTATCCATGAAATGCCATCAGGAAGCAGATAGGCTTTTAGTGTCCTCTGCTGTTACTAGCAACTGAAATAGATGAGCTGCAGCCCACAAAGCACAAGTGACTCTTCTTAGGCAGTGATTTGCATAGATACAGGATGGAGAACAACTAGCTAAAGAGAATTACACATAAATGGAGCTGCAGAGGGGGGAGCAGTGAATTACAAACTGAATGTGAGCTAACAGTGTCATACTGCTGTTAAAAAAGCAAACATGTCACTGGGATGTATAAACAGACTGTCTAGTCTAAGAGATAAGGAGCAATCCATCCACTGTGCTCACCACTAGCAGGGCCGTGGCTGGAGTATGTCAGCTTGTGGCATCATGCCTGAAGAAGAAATATGTGCAGCAGTTTGACAGGACCCAAAAAAAAGCTGCAAGGGTCTTCAGGGATTCAGAAATGAACTGGAAAGGCAGCTAGAGAGAACTGGAGGAGATAGGAAAAAGAAATAAATAACCACCGAACTGATTTCTATAGAGGAAAGACTGAGGGGAGCAGGGTGACAATAGTGTGCATGGTGACAAGTGGGGAAAAATAAGTAATTTTCCACATCAATTGTGTTTGTGACTGAGGGGCATTATAACATGAAATTTAGATTAGACATTAAAAAAAGAGGATTTACTGTAAAGGTTATTAAGTAATGGAGTAGACTCACAGCAAACGTTGGTGAGTCTGCATTGTTATGGATTTGAAGAACACTTTAGACAAATAACCTGACTGATCCTGCCTTGAGGCAAGAGGACAGACTGAGCAACCTCTTGAGATCTCATGCTGCCTATGCTTTTCTACTTCCATGGTGCAATAACAGCATACATTTTGTCTTTTAAAGACAGATTTGAAAGAGAACAGAGGTCCTACAGAAATGCTGATTTTTAATTTTTTTTTTAAAGCAAGTTATTTCAGTTCGCTTGAGTTCCAGAGGTCCTACAGAAATGCTGATTTTTTTTTTTTTTTTAAAGCAAATTATTTCAGTTTGCTTGAGTTTAGATGTCTTCAGGGGAATGCTTAACCAAAGAAAAACAAATACCACTTCTTGTTAAAAACTAAACAGCACATAAATGAAAACCCAAATATTTTCATAATTCACAACTTGGGGGCCCATATAAAAAACCTGTCATAGGTCATGACTGAGGCCCATGTTCCAGAGGGGCAAAACAGAGGAAAAGAAACTTCTAGTTTCTTTCTCATTTCTTTAAGTATGGTAGCTCCAAGCTCTGGCCAAAGACTTGAGAGATCAGAGTTTGGCTTGTCCCATGTTTGTGATGTGCAGCACATCATGACTGTGTTTTGCATTTTTTATTTTTTTAAACACATTTCTTTTCCACACAGGTTTGTCTGTGCCCAGCTACCTAATCCTGTCCTAGAGAGCATCAGCGTCATTGATACGCCAGGAATCCTTTCTGGAGAAAAGCAGAGAATTAGCAGAGGTAAGTCCCAAGTTCAGTTCTCTTCTAAATGACAGTAATGAAAACCAAAGGAACTCTATATGATTTTCACTTCAAACTAGACAAGCTGTGGATAAAAGCAGTGGTGGGAGCCTCTCAGAGCTACAGCATTTCTTTGCAAATGGAGACCAAAGGGACGTGGTTAATCTCCTGCAGAGAATTTAGGTGTTTTCAGCGAAGGCTGCTGACAAGGTCAGCAGTACTTGTGTCACAGTCCAGTATTACCCACGGAAGAGATTTCTGTCAGAGTCAAGTGACGCCTATCTGCTTTGCAGAACCAATTGCTTTCAGTGGCTTACTGATGATCCATAGCCAAGGCCCCCATTGTAATTTGTCTGGTTTCTTGCACTGGTCAGGCTTCCTAAATCTAGTGCAGGACTGGATTGGGTTTAAGAACCATTGGCATTCAAGTTCCTCATTGTAGTAGGGAATCTGGAAAGCCTGTGGACACTAAATCATAAAATCCTAGAGTAATTTGGGTTTGAAGGGACATTAAAGATCCTCTAGTTCCAACCCCCTGCCATAGATAGGCACACCTTCCACTAGACCAGGTTGCTCAAAGCCCCATCCAACCTGGCCTAGAACACTTCCAGAGATGGGGCATCCACAACTTCTTGGGACAAGCTGTGCCAGTGCCTCACCATCCTCACAGTAAAGAATTTCTCCTCAATATCCAATATAAACCTACCCTTTTTCATTTAAAGCCATTCCCCCTTGTCCTGTCACTACAGACCCTTGTTACTGGAGCTGATGAATAGCACAGAGTCTCTTAGTGAACTTCTGAGCACTCTCAGACTCAGCCATGGCAACATCTTTATACCTTAAACCTAACCTCTGTGGTCACCTTCTTGCTCTGTAAGGTGATGGTGGCATAGCTTGCGTTTCTGGAAGGTTCCTTAGATAAAGCTGGGAGCTCTGCACCATTTCACTGGAAGAAGGCCAAGAGCAGTAATCTCAGCATTCAGGTTTGAGATCAGTTCTCATGCACACTGCCTGTTAACAGTGCACATTTGAGTTTCAGCAGCACAGGCTCCGCCCCAAGGCACTGAGGCTTTTCCCTTATTTCCATGTTCTGCCCCATAAGATTTCAGATGACTCATGACTTTCCAAGTTTTATGACACTTTTACATTGAAATTTTTCTTGGAAACTAACTTTTCTTTTAATCGAGCAGCCACCTTGCACAGAGCCAGGTCTTGTTTGTTTTGCTGGGATTTTCCATCACAGGAACCTTAGCTAGCAAAGAAGTGCCAATAAAGCACAGCTACAGTTCACAAAAAACCCCTCACATTAACCTTTTTCAGTGTGGGCCTCTGTACTGCTGGGGGATCAGAAATTCCAAGGTGTGCCAGCCTTCATGAGAAGGTTGAAAAATACGCTGTGCAAGCATTCCTCCCCTCAGCAGAAACTGTTATGGAGATAAAAAAAAATTATGTGGTGTATTTTCCAGTCAAAAAATGCCACTGAAAGCAACCATTTCTCCTGTGGAACTATCACAGTGAAAGAAACTTGCTTAGGAGGAAGTGTTTTTGTTATTTAAAAAAATTAAAAAGAAGGTATAGGTGAGTCAAAAAGGACCTATTTCAAGCCCCTTTTCCAAATCTCCTCACCAGTTCAAATGCCAACATGTATTGCAAAATTTTCCTACTTTTCAGCTGTTCACAGAACTAAAAATACCCTCCTGCAGAATACACTGGCACTTCTTGCTGCTCCTTCTGCAAAAATTTCTCTGTCAGCTTTCCAGTGGGTCTTGGTGTCCCATTCTAGATCCTGTCAGTCTGACCTTGGTGCTGACAAAGATCATGGAACTGATCATCATCATGGATCAGGCTTATGATCTACACAAGCTTATGAAAGGCAGGCCCTGCTTGACCACCCTGATCTCATGCTGTGACAAGGTGACCCATTTCCTGGGTGGGGGAAGGCTGAGGATATTGCCTACATAAATTTTAGTGAAACCTATGACCCTGTTTCCCTCACATTCTCCTGGAGAAACTTGGCTCATGGCTTGGATGGATGCACCCTTCCCTGGGTGAAAATCTGGCTGGGTGGCCAGGCCAAGAGTGGTGGTGAAAAGAGTTAAATCCAGCTGGAAGCCAGTCACAAGTGGTGTTGCCCAGGGCTCAGCACTGGGGCCGGTCATGTTTTTCATCAATGATCTGCACAAGAGGAGTGAGAGCACCCTCAGCCACTCTGAAGATGCCACCATTCTGGGCTGGAGTGTTGGTGTGCTGGAGGGGGGGAATGCAGAGGAATCTCTAGAGGGATCTGAATGGATGGGACAGATGGATGGGCTGAGGCCAGTGCTGGGTTTACAGTTGGATTCAATGATCTTAAAGATCTTTTCTAACCTAAACAATTCTATACTTTGCAGCTACTCTAATAAATGCCAGCAGTGCCAGAACATGCTTCTAACACAGCTGTGCAGTGTTATGAAAGTCACTGGTGTACTTTGACCCAAGCCAATAATGCCTCTGCAAACATTTGGAAACAGCTGAGGAGGCTAAAGGGGAGTCCCAGTTCTGTACATTTCTGCATGCTGTACATGTTAGCAGAACTGGAGGCCTGTCTCAGCATGTGGAACAGGTTCTTCCTGGACAGCTTCTCTGCCCCCTGTGCAATTAAGTGCACTTAGGTCAGAAAATTGTCACATTGGCCCTGTGACTACAGTGTGTGGTCATTCAGCCCTTTTTCCAGGAGGCAACTCCAGATGGATCAGCCATCTCCTGATCATCCTGCCATCCCAGGAATTTGCTCTGCTGTATCTCCAGCCATACAAGGGGGCTGCCACTGATCTAATCACAACATTAAAAGTACAGTGTAGGTGAGACCTCGCTTTGTCACCATTTACATCCAGGGCAGACTGGAAGTGGTCGTGTGGGCCAGGTCAGATGACCTTGCAATAGATACAGGACAAGGTCTTCATCTGGTTTAGGTCAATATGGCTTGGTTGAGGCTGGGACAACTCCAGCAATTTCTGTCTACAGGGAGTAGGAAGGGTCAAAAGAGTGCTGAGGTGCCTGTGTTTAGGAAGGGCTGCTGCCAGGCATTGGCTTCAGCTTATCTCGAGGTGTTTGAAAGGGAGAAGTCACCTCCCAGCTACCATGGAAGAGGAATAGGAAAAAGTGGTGAGGCTGACACCTTTGCCACCAAGCTTACAAGCCAGCTGACCTCATTAACAAGTTAGTTTTGGAGGCAGATAGAGCAGTAACATGGTCTAGGCAGAAAACAAGACAGGGCTAAAAAATGATGACACAACAAAATTCTTCTGCTCCTTCTGCACCTTCCTAGCCAGCTCAGATTTCACTTGGGAATTAAGCAATACCTGAGGGAGTCTAACAGAGGTTTTCCAAGAGTCTTTGAAGTTTCTTAACTGCTTGGAACAGGAATGCTTTTCTTACCCCCACTGCTAGTAGTAGGTTCTAAGACCCTCAGACTGGGGTACCTGGGATGCAACGTCAGGGAAGAGAGTAGATAGTGAAGCAGCATTCTGCCATAAATTTGAGAGGGAAAATAAAGATGTAAAAGATGTGGCTGGCTTTCCCAGCCTTCCCATCCCATGAGAACCAGCAACATTTCTAAAAATAGGAAATTCCTCTCAGTGGGAACATCACAAGTCCATCTCCCTCCCCATTAGATGTCAGGAGCATTAGTTAATCTATACAGTGTCAGCTTAGCAGAATACCATGCTGTCAAAGTTTGGCAATCCATGAGAGCCACCTTATACCCCTGAATTTCAAAGCAGTAGCTGCTCCTGTTACTGCATCCATGTTTCAAAGAGCAGGAGCAAGGAAACAGGGTTCAAAGAATTGATTCAGGGGCCAAGTCCAGGTTTGGAAGTATTTCACTTGTCTGAACTCAACCCTGAATTAAATTCACGGCGCTGTTGCTGTTAAAGATGACAGATGTGACAGTCCCTTCACAGCCAGTGTGTGCACGAGCACAGGTGCTGGTGTTAGTGCCAGCAGCACTCAGCCTCCTACAGCCAGCAGCAGGGCTTTGCAAATGGCTACCAAGCTTTGCTGCAAGGAATGCTGTATAATCCCAGGAAACAAAACTCTGCACTGGCTCTCTTCTAGGACTGCATGACCATGAAGAGCCCCCTTCCCCCACAGAGCAGCCCATGAAGTTTCCCAGTAGCAGAGCTGCAGTTGAGGCCTGTCAAGCAATTGAGGGTGATGAGGCTGTCATAGCTGAAGTGCACATCCCTTTGACATGCAGTGACATCAGAGCACTGACACAGCAGCTGCTGCTGCTCTCAGGCCCTCATAAAACGTGTAGCCAAGGAGCTGCCTGCACTGATTTGACCTACTGACTCATGCACTACGTGGTGGGCACCCACAGGGTCACAGGTGTGGTAGCCAGACTCCCTAGGATGCACAGGTGTCATTTACAGGCTTTGTGGGAAATGTTTCCAGGATGTCCTGGCCCAAAGCATCCTATCCTTCACTACATCTGTATTATCCTTGCCTGGAAGGCAGCCATTTCTCTTCAGATCTTTTTTACAGACTGGGACATGAATCTGTGTCCACATTTAAAGAACTAATGATCGCATTGCCTTGCCCCTTGCTTTGTGTCCTTTTTGTTCTTTATTGTTTCTAGGTGAGTATGAGGCTGCAGAGATGCCCATGGTGGAGGTGTTTGTACTAAAGCAGCACAGGCTTGTCTGCTTTGACAATTTGATAATGATACAAATGCCATCCACTTGCAAAGCACTGTTCTGGTGTCACATAATGAGCTCAGGCCAGCCTGCTGGGAGGGAAAATGAGGAGGGGATGACTGAGATAAATGAGGACAGAGGGGAGGACCACAGATCAGGTCATGCTGAGCCAGGACAGGAGTGAGGACTTCCTCATAATTCATCACCCTGTGAGTCTGCCCTGCTAATGGAGCCACCTGGCAACAAGAACTCGTGTGCTTCAGTGGCAGTGCCATCCCTGGGGGCTGAGCCTTGCATGCTCTGCTGCCCATCTGTCTCAACCTACATCTGCCCTGAGCTGAGCAGATTCAAGTCTGCCAAGTTCAGTGACACCTTGGCCAAGCTGTGTTTGATTCCTCTTTTGGGATGGTACTTCCTGGATATATCCTGAGCACTTACCTCATATTTACTCCCTGTGTGCTGCCTTCTCCCTTTCCTGTGATAGCAGTGATCACAAGGTCCTAGCCAGGAGGTAGGGACTGGCAGTGCCATTCCTCATTGGCTTGCTTTCCAGTATACACTATTCCAGTATTTTCCCAGCCTTCCACTCAGTTCCATTCTGCTGGCTTCAGTGCAGCCTAAGCATCCCATAACCAAGGGAAAAAACCCTACCCACCAGCCTCACCCTTCTCTTGGGAAAGCAAAATTCCCAAATGACCAGCAGCTTCAGCACCAGGGACACTTAATCACTCACCAGTCTGACAGCAAGAAGAAAAATGCTAATAGCAACAGTCTTGGGCAGTGCAGAGCTCTCAGCCTGGCTGTGTCTCAAACAGCCATGCTTGGAAGGGAAAGGCAAGCACCAAGGGAATTGATGTTCTCCCACTTCATGCAATGCTGTTTAGGGTACAATGGCAACAAAAAATATTTTTTCTGAGGAGCTTTGTCACGTGTGTTAGCAACAGCATGATACAAACTAAAGGCATCCACCCTGAAAGCCTCTAAAAGGGAGGCATTTCAAATATTTGCTATAATACTCCCCACTGGTGATGTTTGCTTATATTCTGTATTTCACTCTGCCTGGGAGGGTGAAAGTGCACTGTTTAGTTTTGACTTTCCAGTTCACCTCCATTACAGCTGCTCTGCCAACCTGCCTGATTTTATCACAGTCTCACTTAACACATACTGTTCCACTGAAATGTTCAGCTCTTACAGGCACACTGTTCTGCACTTCCTCTTAAAAAACAACACCAAAATGAGCAGAAAATCTGTACAGTTCTCATTTTTATTTCTAGAAATATGTGCAACCATGATCCTAACTCTTCTGACCTGAAAGCAGTATGCAAACAGAAGGTCAAGATTATATTTGGGGTTTAAGAAAGCCAAACCAATATTTTGTTTGGTACTGGGGGAGAGAGGGACTGTCTCCATGATTAAACTTGGAAATACTGATATATTTTGCAGTTCCAGAACTGGAAGAGCAAAAAAAAAAAGAAAAAAAACAACACCAAAGAACAGGATTAAATGGCTGCACATATAGAAAGGGCTGTGCTTTTTTCTATTCCTATTAACATACAGCAAGCATTTCATTTGTGTTACTAAACGAGTCTGATTTTTAGAACAGCTGTGCAGCTTGTCCATTTGTTGTGCACTGTGCACTCCAGAAATATTCTAAGTATCTGTTGCATAGAGGGAAGATGGTCATGCCATCAGCATCTCATCAATTTGCATTATTTATGCCCATCATGCATTCTTTCAGCATCCTGAGTAACAGTGGAGAAGGAATGTGTTTCCTGGTCCCTGGGAGCTGTCAGTCACTGGTGGCCATTTCAGGCCAGCTTTTCAAACACGATTTCTCCTGAAATTTAAAGTGTGAATACAGGAGAATTCAGTTTGTGTTTGGATGCTATAGTAAAAAAACTTCCTTGGAGCCCCAGCTACACATCAACACTGCTATGCACTGACTTCTTTGGAAAACCTGGCCAGTATTCAGGTGCCTTCTGAGGTCTCAAAACCTGTCTAGAAACTGTTTTCAGAATTGGCCCAAGTACCAGATAACACTCAGGCCCATCTGTCACAAGTGGCAAAGATAAAAACTTGTAGATGGGACAAGTTCTGGCTGTGTGTACACAGGAGCTAAACAGGAGCTCTGGACAATGCTCTCCCCAGTTTTGCTCCACCTGATTTGAATGTGCCTAGTGAGGTTTCATTGCCTTTCCAGCGACATAAAGCCAGAGCCCCATCAGGCTCCCAGTCTCTTCCCCACCCTGAAGCCCTTGCAGTAAACAAGATGAAAGCAAAAGGCCACACAGTCTGGCACTCCAGGTACTGGTTAATGTAAATGTTAGCATTGTTGCTAGCTGGGAACAGAGATTTGCTGTACTTTGAGTCTTTTTGCCTTTGCTTTGGAAACCTTAAAGCCTCCAAAACATATTTAATGTTTCCATTAGTTTTTGGTACGGAAGAGGAGGAAATGTGGAGCACTGGCAGGAGGATGTAGCTCCCAGTGCTCTGAATCAGCAGCTCCAGGACAGATTATTTCTTTGAGTATAGGCACAGGCAGAAGTGATTGGCAAGCTGGGGCCTGCTCTAGAAATTAGGGCATGCGACATTCAAAGAAATCTTTTCATCCCAAAGGCCTTCTGTGTACTTCCCAACACACCCACAGATATGCATTACAGGAATCTCTTTATATTCCCTTGGGAGGCAGCTGCTTCCAGAGAGGAGTATGGTAGCTTTTTACAAAGGTGTTTTAGGATGAGCTGCAGCAAGGTGTATCCAGTACCCATCCCTTGCTTTTCATCATCCCTTCTGTCCTCTCCTTGCTGGCACCACCAGCTCCTCACCTTGAGAGAAACTTGCTCAAATCACTGTTCTTCCACCCAGTCCCAGCTGTTTCCTCTCTGATACTCTTACCCAGCACCCTTCTCTCTGTAGGACACCATAGCTGCCACCCAACCCAGCTTCCCACTCACTTTGTGTGTCCTCAAAGGGATGTGTAACTTCCCCCTCCCTCCCCTCATCTTCTTCTTCTGACCATCGTGTGACCTTCCTTCTCCTTCGCTCACAGCCATCTGTCACATTTGGGTAACACCTGCCCCTCCTGGCACATTCTCCCCCTCTGGTGGGGGCTGCCTGCTTGTTTTGCAGTGACATAAGTCTTCTTCCCTGGACTCTGAAGGGCTTTCAGGGAGGACATCGCTGTGAACAGTTAGACTAAGCCTCAAAGTTCTCTTACTCAGTTACAAAAATTGAAGTCATAAGCTCCCTGGAATCAGCATTCATTTCATTTCATTTCATCTCCCCAGAGCTGTTCCCTCTCTAGGCAGTCAGTGTTCAGAGTGTCATCTTGGGATGTTCTCAGACAATCAGAGTCAGTCTCCCACTTGACAAATAGGGACACTGCCATAAAACTCTGCTTTAGAGAGTGGCACAATCTGGGAAATATTTCATCTCTAGATAACACCAGCTTTAGAAAGATGAGAAGAAAGCTCCCAGTGACTAAAATTCAGCAGGAAAGAAGTAAATTGCTAAAAGCAGCAGCACAATTTACAGCATTAACATCAGCAAGCTGTGAAATATCAGCTGCAGAGCAGCAGCTTTGGGGTTTTCATCAATTCTTGATCTCACTGTTTCCATTCAACCCCACCGGAACTCCAGTACCGCAGGACCTGTGGCTATGGTTCCACAAGGCAGGAAATCACTAGTGT
The DNA here is from genome assembly GCF_017590135.1 of Pyrgilauda ruficollis. Taxonomy (NCBI): domain Eukaryota; kingdom Metazoa; phylum Chordata; class Aves; order Passeriformes; family Passeridae; genus Pyrgilauda; species Pyrgilauda ruficollis. The sequence goes on along the minus strand of NW_024524489.1, from coordinate 8,702,698 downwards.
GTTTGCTACCAGTAAAAAAATAGCACAAACTAAACAAACCTAAACCAACAACCAGTGTAGCTACATGGTGAGAAATGCTGAACCAGTGCATGCCCACTCCTTGCTGGTTCAAATTAGCTTTAGAATCTTATAGCCAGGCAGATTTTGTGCTGGGTCAGGTATCATCCATCTTCTCACAGTCAGCATAAAGACTGTATCATGCCTGATCTGACTTGACAGAATGTAATTGCATAATCCTGTCAGACCTTGGTGAAATGCATGGTGCCAGGTATTCCAGTGCTGCACAGACAAGAATTCATTAGGCCAGCCTGCCTTATGGAGTCTAGGTGGGAAGGTGTCTGCAAGATCATTTTCTCTGCAGGCTGAACCCACTGACAGTCCTGCTGACTTGTCAGCTTTGTGTTAAGTCTGTTGAGTCCTTTTCATGCTGTCAGAAGGAAGCCTGTCCCATGAAAAAAACATCTGATGGAATAAATTTGTTATCGTGTTCATCTTGTCCTCCTACTACTATATGATTTGGATTCATTTTCTCTTCACGTTCACCTTATCTGGAGGTTGTGAAAGAAGCTGCATCAGTGCTGTTAGAGAATGTTTAAATATGCAGCATATTTTTCAACAGGGATGCAAGCACAACAGACAGGAATTACTGAACAGCAAATTCTTCCCTTTACAGTTCTGTCTGCACATCCCTGTAATAATGATTTTGCATTAATGCAGCTTTGGCAAGCAGATGGCTTCCCAGCCACCCTGTAAGTTCACAATAAAACCGTGCTGAGTTCCATGGACAGCATCACCCACCCCTGAAACACTGCCAAAGCTGAGACAGTGCCTGCCTGTTTTGTGAGAGCCTTAGCAACACCCTACAACACAGGGAGGTGCAGGGAGACATAATGCATTTGCAGTGGAATGAGCAGGGAGCACCAGGAAAACTCCTAATTTGACTGCAGGTGAAGATGAGTTCTTGGTCTAAGCTCACACAGTAATAAACTGCCAGAAGAAAGAGGCAGGCCCAATGCATCTGTGAAATGAAAAAGGGGCAGGAGGGAAGAAACCGAAGTGGGGCTATAATGCTTAAGCTCAGTTACAGAATAAGCCTCATGTTTTCAGGTTTTGAACACCTCCAGCTCTGACTAGAGCCAGGCAAAATGCCCTGAGTTCTCTGTGGCATTGAAGAGCCCTCCAAAAATGAAAGCTCCAAACTAAATGTTAAAATATTAATCTAAGACTTTCTTTTTAAACACCTTTATTAATAGCTTGCCCGTAGCCATTTACACTGTCATCCTGCTATCCAAATGCTTTGGTAACAATCTGTTATACACTAAAAGCAAGACTGCAAAGTCAACCCCATGAATCACATCTGTAGCAATTTTCCAGGCACTGTGTGTGAAAACACCACCACAGTCAGTGACTCTGAGTAGGTAGTTGTAAACAGAGCTCTGTCCCAAGTCTTGCTGTTTGTTAAGGAACTTTACAGCACTCGGGATAATTTTCCCTATTTCCCTATATAGCGTTCCATCACTTAAGAACAGAATACCTACACTTACACCTCGTTTTTCCTGCCAAGTACCCCCATTCAGAGGAATGCAGCTGTGATCAGTAGCACTGCACACACCAGACTTGTTTCTTGCTCAGCTAGGCACCAACAGGAGAGGTTCCCCAGAGCCAGAGCAAGTGGGACATACAAGGGAAGGGTGTGGGTTGGACTTTTGTCCCAGCATGGGATGTAAACGAGTCCATGGTGATGTTTCAGAGCAGTCAACAGCAAGTGTTACTCTCCAGGGCTTTGTTCTCTCTTTAATGGAGATATGCAGGACAGCTGTCAGGAGAATATCTCTGAGCCAGCAAAGAAGTTAGGAAAGAAAGTCTGCTAATCAGTCTGGACATTTAATGAATTCAGGGATATTGAGGACTCACTGGATGTTACTGTAGCAGCTGGGAATACACAAAGGGTCTAAGCAGATATTAATTTCCTTTTCTTGCTGGGTAGAGCAACATTTATTTTTGTTAATAGGAAAGAGAGGCTCAGTAAATAGATACCTTTTAAGTGCTACTGTGGATGCAGGCTTGATACGGGATAAAAAACATGAGAGCTAAGCACCTAAAGATAATTCTGGACAAACCTTGAGACCCAGGCTAAGGTCAGTCTCCCAAGTCCTCTGTTAAAACAAAAATTGCAATTACACGTATTTTTCTATACCTCCCTTCTTTTAAATAATCAGTTCCCACTTTTACTAAATCCCTGCAAGGTGGACTGAGTGTCAGGTGAAGACACTTTCCCTAACTCATCCCAGCCCCTGTTAACACAACAGAAAGTGTAACAGTGACTGTTCCTCTACTGCCAGAGGGAAACCATCCACATGATCTGTGACAGGACATCACTGTAGCATTACAAGCTAGCCTAGAGAGCATGACTGTTTTCCAGCTGATTCTCCCAAGAAAAAGACTGGACAAAGTAGCTATGGTACAATTCAAACATGTGGCAGCTTGACAAGAAAACATCCCAGTCCATGAGATTTTACAAGGTTAAATGCACAAACATCTCCAAATAAAGTCACCCTGACTCACTGCTTCCATGATGAAAAAACAAGCTGTGTAGCTCTGCGTATGAAGAATAAACTGTCCTGCCATTCCAGATGACTTCCAGCCCTGGCAGAAGTGAATATACAGTCTGTATATCCTCTGTTTAGCAAAGTTTGAGGGGGCATGGGAGGTCCCTGTCTGCTCACCCTTTGATCAGCTTGCAGAGGGACAGCTGACAGACTGAACCCAGGCCGGGTGAAGTGAGGCATCAGCATCGACTTTGTCCTGCTGCCACTGCCCCCAGCACAGGTTAGGAAGGAGTCAGCACTCTGGTCTTTGCACCATTCGAGCAGTGGAGCAGATAGCTCCCTGCAGCCAGAACAGCTGAGGTTAAAAACTGAGGTTAGCACCTGAAGTTCAAAAAGGCTGTTAACATCTGAAAGCAAGCAGGATCAAGTTTATTTCAGTTTTAAAAAACTGACTTGTGGCTGTGTTTGAGGTCAGACACATGGACTGAGCAAGATATGGAGCTGTCAGTACAATATATTGAATGCTCAGCAGGTCTTTGTCAAAGCTAATACTGATTCTGAATTCTCCAAAGTGCTCAGTATCAAACGTAGCTGAGCAAAGAGCCAGGGCCCAGCATCGCTTGCTCTTGTGAGAGGAGACACTCGTGTCCTAGTGAGCAGAAGGACACTGGTGGGACAGACATCTGACTTTCACTGGAGATTTCTGTAGATCCCATGGAAGAGAGCAGGGCAAAGTGTCCACATCCAAGAACACACCTCACACGCCCACACCCTGCCACCCCCTTTTCCTGTAAGGAGCAAACTGTAATTGACCAAAGCAGAGCCCTGCCCAGTAATAAGACTTAGAAGTTGTATAAAAGTTCTCAGTGGCAAAAAGTTAATACCAATTTATCCAGCTGAAGAGAAAGTTCACACAGGCTTTACTCCTGACATGAGAGCCAGGATTTCACTCCGGTTTGCTTAGTCATATGGAAAAAAAGGCCAGCATGAAAAAGCAAGATCAGAGCTCAGCTATCCTCCCTTCTGTAGTTCCAGTCTAATGATTGGGATGCACTGGATGCCCTCTAGGTTTTAGAGGGGACAGAAGGAAAAAAAGGAAGAAAAAGAAAGGGGAGCAGGAGGTAAAAGCACCAAACTAATTATCATGTATTTATTCATGAAAGCCAAGATTAAAATAGTATATTAAAGGATTTGAATGCAAATAGCATTTGCTCTGTCCTGATTTCCCTTAAGAAAGTGCAGCACTCTGGTGACTCAGATAACCCCAAATGTTGCAGAGCATAGGAGAGCCTGACAGAGCAGGGGGAGAGAACCGACCGGTCTCTCACCAAGACTTTAAAACACGATAAAAAACCACCGCAGAGCTAGGAAAAAAGGTAATTTTGTTGCTGTCATTACTATTGTTTTAGGGACTTCTCCACACACTATTTATCATGTCCTGTACTGCTTAGAGGTGGACCCAGTCTGACACTGAATCCATTATGTTTACTCCTGAGGCATGTGAAATCTGAAGCCACTGTTCCTGGCCTGTGCCTGCCTCTGGTGTTCCCAGCAGTGCTGCCTGCTAAGCGTCAGGCTCTCGGCTAAGTGAACACAAATCACTTGGCTTTGTGCACATGCAGCAGGTATGGCAGGATGGTTACTCTGCTAGGGAAGGTTATTTGCATGCTGGGTTTTGAATTGGATGGGATAAAGTTGGTCTTGCACAACAAGACCTGAGATTTATTAAGCAGTAGAGATAGGCATCTCAAACCAGTCTGGGTTCAAGTATTGCCATGACCCAGCTTTCTATGTGGGCTATCCTGATGGCCAGTCATTCACAAATTAGACCTCTCTTGTTGCCACATACAAGACTTCCGCAGTAGGTGTTTGAATACAGCAGTTGCTCCTCGATGTGCCTTTGAATGAAGATCTGGAGCACAAGTTCAAGACTTCTTTGGGTGATCTCTTAATGTGGAGAGGACAAGACCTGTCCTTAACTGTGTGCTGTGACATTTCCACGTGAAGGACAGTGCCTCATCTCCTTATCAAGCTACCTGCTCTACTGGGAAAGCCACTTCCTTGCAAGCTTACCCTCAGTTAGGTGCAGATGCAGTTTGAGTACAGCAGGTAGGCTCTCAACTGCCATGTTTGCTGCATCTCTGCTCTTCCTCCCCCCCTTGCAGGTTATGACTTCGCTGCTGTACTGGAGTGGTTCGCAGAGCGGGTTGACCGCATCATTCTCCTCTTTGATGCTCACAAGCTGGACATCTCTGATGAGTTCTCTGAGGTCATCAAGGCCCTGAAGAACCACGAGGACAAGATGAGAGTTGTTCTCAACAAGGCCGACCAGATAGAGACTCAGCAGCTGATGCGGGTGTACGGTGCCCTCATGTGGTCCCTGGGAAAGATCGTCAACACTCCCGAGGTCATCAGAGTCTACATCGGCTCCTTCTGGTCCCATCCACTGCTCATCCCCGACAACCGCAAGCTGTTTGAGGCAGAGGAGCAGGACCTGTTCAGGGACATCCAGAGCCTGCCCCGCAATGCAGCCCTGAGGAAGCTGAATGACCTCATCAAGCGAGCACGGCTGGCCAAGGTGGGTGTTGGCATAGAAGCCCCAAGCACTCGGTTTGGGCTGTCTGCAGCATGCAGCTGATGGAGAAGTGGTTTTGGCCAGTTCAGCTTGCAGAGCTGGTGGATCCTACTCTTTTTTCCATCCCATTTACCTCAGGCCCAGCATTTGAGCCCTAAGCCAGTATGGGAATAAAACATCTCCTTTGTTTGGTGTGTCAGTCATGGCAGGCCAGAGTGAGGAGGGTAATTACAGATCAAAGCAGGTAGCACTTGAAGGGATCAGGAAAGCAGTTGCTCTGTGGTAGCAACTTGAGAATTAGGAACAATTCAATATATCAGAATCATACACCAAGGGAATTGATAAGCTCTAGGTCTTTTGCTTAAAACTTTCTTAGCAAAGAGAGATACCTGACTAAGATGGATGCACAGGAGGTGGAGACTTACACAAATGATAAATAAGCCTGTAGTATCCCTGAGTATCTGAAATAAACTGAAACAAGCCCTTAAAATACAGGAAAAAACCCACATCAATTAAGAAAAGAGATCAAAAGATCCTTCAAAAGCTTTCAGTGCAAGGGTCTTCATTTCAAGAAAAAATGCTTGGTTCACCATTAAAAAAAAAAAAGCCACAATGTTGCATAAGTTAAGGACTGGTATTCATACTAAAACATTGAACCTGTATGTTTGCATTGGGAAGGGACTGTTCCCTTGAAGGCCATGCCCAGTGGAAGAAAAAAAACCCCACCACTCCCTCCAGAAGGTGCATATGGATGTCGCTGTCTGTATGCTCAGAACTACACCTTGTTTTTGCCTTGTCTCAGCACAGACAGAGCACAAAGCTGAGCATTTAGCACTGGAATAACAATCCATAGGTCCAGGCAAGCTGAGGAGCTGAGCTTGCTCTT